>NC_068990.1:49514194-49517625 GCF_001194135.2 Octopus bimaculoides
TATGATGCTATATCCCCTTCTAATTCGTCAAATGCTTCGAGTAGTATGTCCCTAAATCTCTGTCCATATGCAGGATCTTTAAGCTTCCAGACCCTTCTCCTCCAAGCCGGTCTACATCTGGGCATTCTTTTTGCCTTGATTTCGAAGTCGCTAACTACTAACCTGTGTTGAGGAGTACATTCTTCGCCAGGAAGGTTTTGGCATTTATAAGCCACCCTCTTTCCCTATTTCTGGCGAGGATGTAGTCGATTTGGCTAGAGTGTCTGCCGGAACGGTAAGTGACTAGGTGACAGGCTGGTTTCCTGAAGTTGGTATTGCAAACCATAAAGTCGTTTGCATCACAGAACTCCAGCTGTCTGGTTCCCTCCTCAGTGCGGGAACCGAAGCCATAACCTCCCTGAATGCCATGAAAACCCCCTGCATAACGTCCTACATGACTGTTGAAATCACCAGCTACAAAGAGAAGGTCCCTGTCATTCGTCGACGAGGTAGTTTGCAAGGGGGTGTCATAAAATCGGTCTTTATAAATAAATAAAGACAGTGAGTTTGTTTTTCAATAGTAGGGTTATAACTTTGGGCAAGCTCTAGAATTATTAGACTTCATCAGTAAATCATAGTATTAATTTGTTTCCTATATCTTACCAACTAGGTTTTTTTGTGCTCTTCTCATGCTTTTGTACATGTAAATACTACAAAGCCAAAAATATAAACATTTGAAAATAATGTCTTTACATTTTCAAAGTATTAAATATAAAATATAATAGATGATAAAGTAACTCAATATGTCACATAGCTTATCTCTGCTATTTTGAAGTGAAATGAGTAATAAGCAAATATTCTTCTCAGCTCTTTGATAGAATGCTAACTGTTGCTAACAAGTAGTAACTTTACTTAGAATTGAAAGACCTTGAAAATTGTGCTGTTGTTGAACAAGGTAAGGCTTGATTGAAAAAAAATATGATTAAAAGCTTTCCAACCACAACCTACCTATTTTATTTTCTAGGTACTGTGTACTCAGTAGCACATTTTCTAAATGATGGTAGAGTTTAATTTGAGGAAGATTTGGCTGCTATTTCTAGGAAGTGAAGCAACTGTTAGGAAGCCCTTTGTTTCAGCTATTTTGTTGGCTTGATTCCCTTATTAGCTATTATCTAATTAAGTCAACTGAAACAAGTAGAATTGTGTACCTTGTGGATGGAGTGTAGAGCTTCCTCGAGGTAAGACACGAGGACATTCCTAAATGATTTGAAAGGTCAATATTGAATAAATGTTCTATGTTGAAATGCAACAGCATATTTAAATTCAAACCACAATATTTTATAATTTTCTCAAATTGACGAGGCAAATTTTTTTTTACTAGAATAAGAATAAAACAAAAAACATACAGTGAAATTCTGGATTAAAGTGATGCTGCACTGAATATTTTAGCTGTATAATTTTCTGTGCTGTGTTACCATGTTGAGTATCTACTAGTCACTAAACTTAGTTTAGTGACGACTAGTAGATAATCAACACCTTTTGTTATCAAGAGGTATTAGCAAACTGTTGACAGTAGTTTTTGAGGAAAGGAGTAAGTCAATTATATTTACCCCAGTGCACAACTGGTACTTAATTCATCAACCCTAAAAGGATGAAAGGCACTTGGTGGAATTTGAACTCAGAATATAATGACAGATGAAATGCCATTAAGCATTTTGCCTGGTGCAGTAACAATTCTGCCAGCTCTAATAGCAAGTGCAAACAATATTCATAACAGTATTAAAATTTGGATTTATACCTTTGTTTCCTAAAACAACAATGCCCATATACCATCTATGTGAGAAAACTTACATTAGTGAGGCCATGAAGGCTGGCAAAAGAAAAAGACAAACCCAAAAGAGTTCTGATAAGAAAAATAATGATCTTAATTCTCTTAAGACACTGAAAGAAAAAAAAAAAGGTATTGGAGGGGATATGCCGTGTGTGCAGATAAATTTTTTCACAAATTATAGTGTGGCTTACAATGCATTGCTTTTTAATTGAACCGAATTTTTTTTTTTTTTTTTTTTTTGTTAAAATATCACCATTATAGTATTTATATACCAGTGAAATTAAGAAATCAACTCCTAAATAAACGAAACCCTCAAATCCATCACTGTACACACACACACACACACACACATGCATATCTATGTTTGTATTTATGTATGTTTGAAGATAATCAAACCAAATTTTCATCATTGCAAGCTACTCACCCAATGAGTATTTTTGCCAAATTTTGTGAAAATCTATTGAGCCATTTTCCAGTAATTTTGCAAACACACAAACAAACAGATGAAGACAAGTGGTTACGATACCCTGCTTTTGCTTACGTGGACAGGGTAAAAATTAGAAATCGATCAAATTTTAAGGCTTTCTTTAAAATACTTTCCATGAATGCAGTTGGTTTTATCAATGCAAATGCAGTTTTAATGAAGCACAGAAACATATTAAATGTGGAAGAGTGTTGTGCCAAATGACTAAAACTCATTACTCTTCAACCAGATGTTACTTCTTCTAAAGCACATCAAACACCCTGCTCCCATTAATAATGTTGATGAATTCAACATAAAAATTTATATTAATTTATATACATTTAATGTTACCTTTATTATTTATAATATAGGGTGGTGATGGTAGAATTACTAGTGTTAGACAAAATGTCTTGCTGTAATCATTCTGGTTATTTACAGTTTTCATTAAGATCCACCTAAAGTTGTTTTGTCTTTTATCCTTCTAGAGTTGATGAAAAATCACAAGTATCAATCAAGTATTGTGATTAATTTAATCAACTACAAATCAAGAGCTGGAGTTCCAGAGACATTCCAGCATTATCTTTAACTTTGTTCTGACCATTCCTGACATGGGTATCAAGTGCTGGTACCCTTTCCTTGAGCAATATTGATGGTATGAAGAGGGAAAACTTACTGCATGTACCACCTGATCCAGTCCTGCACCCTAGAGTGGACTCTCTTATGTCAACTCTCCATGCTCCAACAATGCACATTAAAACTATATTTTCCAGGTGCAAATCCATGGTCATATGAGACATGGATACCAAAGAAGATTATTTATGAAACTTTTTTCTCTCAATACTGTTACTATTTTTATAGTCATTAATAATAATATCCTTATTTTTTAATTTTTATTTATTCACTAGCAGAGATACCCGGCATTGCCCGTGTTACATGCAATTGAAGGATGAGACTTTTCTGTTATATTTCCTGTAAGGAACTGGAATAGATAAGATTTGAATTTCATCAAAATTGCACATGAGGGTTCTTTCCCACTTTACACACCCTAAAAAAATTCTAATCATGAGACATGTATCCCATACTATTAATCTTTATGCACATATTCCAAAATTTCAGTCTTCTGGAACCTGTAAAAAGGATTTTGCTCCTGAAAAATGG
>NC_068990.1:49517635-49518538 GCF_001194135.2 Octopus bimaculoides
TTTCAGTCTTCTGGAACCTGTAAAAAGGATTTTGCTCCTGAAAAATGGAGCTCATGGAGCTCTAAAATGTGGGAATGAAGGTCCCTATTGGGGGTGGGTGTGTTAATGTCAACCAGAGAAGTTGAATTGTTGGGAATGTTTTTAACTTGGGTTTTATAGTACACCTGTATATATCTGAGAGTATAGTTTCACTTTAATAGTTTCAGTATGAAATTGAAAGTATTAAAGTGAAAGTATTTGAAATTACAGTAGCGACATGTTATTGTTTCATTTTTGAGATGTAATACTGAAATAGTGGAATAGTTTCATTGTTAAAGTGAAAGTATCTGACTTTACAGTAGAGTGATGTTATTGTTTCACTTTTGACACATAATACTGAAATAGTGGAGGAGATATGATATTGCTGTGGGCTCGAACTATGCAAGAAGTTAAAAATTGTTTTGGCCTAAGACACTACATGGACCCTAAGTAAGGCATGTATTAATTTGGAATGAAATTGGTTGTGTAGTTCTCGAGTTTTATGGATTCCCACAGACACACATTCTCTTTATATATGTGATAGTTATGCGCATATTCGAAAATTCTAGTGTTATGGACCCTGTAAAAAGGATTTTGCTCATGAAGAATAGAGCTCTTGGAGCTGAAAAATGTAGGAGTTAAGGCCCCTATTGGGGGTGGGGGTGTTAATGTCAACCAGAGAAATTGAATTGTTGGGAATGTTTTTAACTTGGGTGTAATATGTATTGTTTGAATTTCTTTGAAATAGGGTTTGTAAAAGAGAGTAAAGCTACAGGAAACCAAAAGACAAATGGTCACGATAATCAGTCGGCTACCTGAGCGTAGTCGTTATTACTCCCCAATGTAGGATTCCTCACCATACAGGTGACAGGCACAGCTGTAAGA
>NC_068990.1:49519211-49521175 GCF_001194135.2 Octopus bimaculoides
ATACGTGTACATATACATCTATATATATACATGTATACATATACATCTCTCTCTCTCTGAAACCATTAAATTGAAAGTATCTGTCATTACAGTATCGAAATGTGATTGTTTCAGTTAGTGGAATAGTTTCATTTAAAGTGAAAGTATTTGACATGAGTGTTTTTGTTTCACTTTTGACACGTAATACTTAAATAGTGGAGGAGATATTACGTTGCTGTGGGCTCGAACTATGCAAGAAGTTTAAAATTTGTTTTGACTAAAACACAACCGGGACCCTAAGTAAGGCATGTGTAAAATTTGAATGAAATTGGTTGTGTAGTTCTCGAGTTTTAGGGATTCACTCAGACAGACAGACACACATTCTCATTTTTATATATATAGATTACATACCTGGGCTTGATGATCCCATAAAGGGATCACTGGTCAATAAAGTTTCAGGGACTCCTGACCTAGAGCTTTCAATAAACTGTCTTTGAAGAACACTAGAAAATGATGATCTGCCTTGGTTGCCGTGTGGTGTGGAAAGTTTAATGTTTTGAACCCTTGCATTTGTTTCTATTTACTCTCTTCAATGGTAAAAGTTTAAACATTTAGATTTTCTCTGTTTTATCATAATTGAGCTCACCAGCATGTTATGAATTCTCCATTTAATTTATTGTTGCCATCAAAGCCCCACTTCTTTCCTCTAGCTCAAAACCATATCCTTGTGTTACCAAGGTTTGAACTCATCCCCCTATGATATGTTAGTCTGTTATTTAATACCATAATACCAGCAATTGTGTGAGGACTTAGTTAATATACTAATAGCATTGTCTAATAACAATGAATGAAACAAGTCTCTCATTCCACCCACTAAATTTTTAGCCTGTGTGAAATAGCTGTTAAAACCAACTTTTCATAGCTTAAAAATGTTTCATCTCTACAAAAGATCAAAGCTGTCTGCTTGACTGCCAGAGGTCGTCTTCTGGCAAGAAGTGAGGTTAGTTAATCAGTTGCCAAACAGTGTTTATAGGTGAAAAGGTGTTACCTTAAAAAGCATTCAAATTGTGACCATCCTATCTTTTTCTCAGATAGTATCATATATTGAGGACTACATTATCTTCTATGTCTTCTCCTTCTTTTCAAGATACATGGTGTAATTTGATGACCAAATTTAGTTTCTATTTCTAGAGGCCAAACAATCACATAGAGAGAGGCACTCTCATTTAGCAAAGTGTTTTGAGATTATATGCTCTCAGCCTTCACCAATTGGTCAAATAACTTGCACCAGTGTGCCCATCAACTCCCCTCCCTCTACATTCAATAATAATGGAACAAGACATACACATATACTATTTGCTAACTGCTGTTATAAATGCCCATCCATTTATATATATATCATATATCAATATCTATAAAAGAGAGGATGTTTGTGTGTGTGTGTGTACGTGAATGTGGTTTATGCACGTCCACAAACTAGCATGCATGTCGCTCCAATTTTAGGAGAAGATTCGGAATGACTCTATGTGCATTTTAGTGAACTTTCTCTCTCAGAGGTACCCGCGTATACCTGTAAAAATCGATAAACTTTTACCAATTTTGAAGTTGACTTGGCGAAGTCAAATCTGTGCGTACGCGCGTGAAAGAGAGAGACAGACAGAAAGAAAGAAATAGTGTGTTTGTGACAGGGGGGGAGATACAGTGTTTGTTAGCTTCCAAAAAAAAAATGAAAAAAGTGGGTACGGCAAACAGAAATCAAAGCAAATTTTTCTAAGCAAGACAGAGTTTACTTTGCTAGCGTCTAAAAAAAAACAAAAGAACGAAAAAGTGGTATGGGAGGCAGAAAGCGTATTAGGAATGAAAATGTAGCTAAGACAGAGTAAGTGTAAAATGTAAAAGGCATTTCTTTTTCTTAAACATGAGATATAGTTTAAAATATACGATGTTTTTGAAAGACACTATATTCTATAATGAGATTATATATA
>NC_068990.1:49522840-49525404 GCF_001194135.2 Octopus bimaculoides
ATTCTTCAATTAACCCCATTCTACTAAATAAGGCACTTTGGTTTGCTCATAATAAGGCGGGTCTTTCTAGAGAAGAGATTGATATTGTCTTAACAGCCAGAAAATCTATAATTAAATTTAATAATAAACTATGGACACGCAAAGACACTCCCAATGGTTTTGATGTGCCTATGGGAAGTTCCGACTCAGCACAGATAGCTGACTTGGTCTGCGCATATATTCTCTATGAATTAGCGGACCAATTTCCAACCATTAGGGGCGGTCTATACCGGGATGACCGTTTGCTTTATCTACATAATACCACAAACTAAAAAATACAAAAAGTTAAAAATAGACTAGCCAGGTTTTTCCGTAGAATGGGTTTTGGTATAATCTTTGAAGATGAAACCTCCATAGCCAATTTCCTAGATGTCACTCTAGACCTACACACCAAAACCTTTTTCCCTTACCATAAACCCTCCACTAACCTTAAGTATATTAGCTAGTTTAGTAATTATCCCAAAACGGTAAAAAGAAATTTTGTTAGGAACATCTCACTTAAATTATCAAACCTATCCACAAATGAAAATATTTTCAACAATGAAGCTGACTTTTACAACTCTGTTTTATTAAAAGCAGGATATAAAGAAAAAGTCAGATACATTAATTCTACTTACGATCCTTCTACCTATGATAACAAAGATATTAAAATAGATAGTAACGATAAATACAATGGTTGTCCTCATCATAAACCTATTGACGATAACAAACAATCAAACGTTTTTTTACATTATAGGGGAGGTAACCAACAATTTAAACCCTTTTTTAATAATAATAATAATAAATTGAAGTTTTTTAGAAATAATAATAACACACATACAAAACCTGAATCTGATAAAAGTATCTGGCTAATAATTCCATTTGGAAAACAGATTAAATCAAATTTGGTTTCCCAGTTCCGAAATGCTGTTAACAAGAATTTTCCAAGACATTCTCACTACTTCCCAGTCATAAACACGTACAAGGTTAGATTTGGATTTTCAAACACTAAAAATATCTCGCAAATAATATCCGCACACAATATGAGACTATTAAATTCACACACGGATACTAATAACAATAACATTAATTCAGACAATACAAACCATTACCATTATAACAATAACAATACAAATAATAACCTAAGTAACAATAATTATAATATGAACTATAATAATAATAATTACCACAACAACATCATTATTTCGGAAGTTAATAGCAACAGAATTAGTTTTTTAAGTGATAATGCGAAACTCAAAAACACTATATATCAATGCAAGGTCAGCACCCCTACTAATGTGTCTTTTTACATTGGATTGTCCTCCTCGCCAATATCCAGAAGAATATCAAACCATTATTCTTCTTTTAGGGATAGAAATAAACGCAATACCACAAGTCTTAGCAAATTAATTTGGGGACTTAAAGACAACAACATAAAATTTTAGACTGCCTAATTCTCTCCACATCTATACCATAAAGGTAGGAAATTTTACCCATTATGCAATACGGAACTGTTCTTCATTTTATTCTCGAAGAATAAACTGGTGAACACGTTCATCGAAAATGCGTACAGATGTAAACATTGGCAACCTCATGTATTTTCTTCATATAGATAAACCATACTAATTTATATAACGTAGACGACTCACCTATTTATCTATTAGTTTCTCACATAATTCAAGCGATGCAAGTTAATTATACTTTTATATGTATAAAGGTATGGTTGGCTTGTTTCGCTTGATATATGTTATCTGAACACTCTCCATCTTTTGAAGCCAAATTAGGACACCCAGAACGTCTATAAACATGAACTTAAACATTACTTTCAGTTTAACTTAACGCAAACATTACTTCCAACTATGTTAAATACGTTGTGCTCCAATAACCTTATTCCTTTGATTTCATTGCCCTTTCGTACCTCCATCTCCTCCACTTGCTGCTTTCACTTTCTTCAGCAAAGATATTTATCCTGTTTAGATTATATTAGTGGCATTATTCTGCATCTAAGAATTTTAATTGTCTTCTTTAACTTTAAAAGACATATCTAAGATTCTGTAAGCAATCTTAGTTCATTTGTTTACGTTTACCGTAAGATGAATTCAAAACATATAAGTATTTTCTTCTCTCTGCTTTATGACGTATAAAATACTGCACCACATAAAATTTTATTTTATTTTATCTATTGGAAAACCCTTGCACCAACAAATACAGAACGTGGTTATCGAAGTAAACTTTGGTAATAATATTAACTTAGTTTATACAAGTAATTTTTACTCCTTTAACCCCCCCTTTTTTTGCCCCCCCCCCCTAATTTCCACCTCACTTAACAACACAATCTCTCTCTTTAGATTAATAGACCGTCCATCACCTTTATAAATTGTCAATCACTTAATATCTTACTAGTTAATATAAACATCATTTTCCTATACATATAGCACTGCCTTAATATTCATCACCACACGACTACCGTGTGTATATGTGTACAAATGTATGTATATGTATGTATTTGTCTATGTATATGTATGTGTGTGTATATATGTGTGCAT
>NC_068990.1:49531946-49534446 GCF_001194135.2 Octopus bimaculoides
ACAAACACAGACACACATACACAGACATACATATATATATACACATATACGACAGGCTTCTTTCAGTTTCCATCTACCAAATCCACTCACAAGGCTTTGGTCGGCCCGAGGCTATAGTAGAAGACACTTGCCCAAGGTGCCATGCAGTGGAATGAAAAATTAAACTTTATATAACTTAAATCATAATAAAACAATTAACTATATTGTAAACATTTTATTGAACGTTAAAATCTAAATAATTATAGATACAAAAGAACAAGACTAAGAAACAATATAGACTAACATAGACTAACATAAGTTTGAACTATAGCATCGTTGAGATAAGTGTTGATTCTATCTTTATTGTTAAATTAATTAATATGATTGTTTAAAAAAATATCTAGCAATAGCGCGGGTACGCAGAAATTCCAGGACGGTGTCCAGCATGTTGAAAGACAACTGGGAGTATAGCACTCAACTTCATGTCTGTAGGAGAAGGTCACTCTGAAATAAAAGCAGATATGCAGGGAATGGCATTGGACACTTTTGGGGATCATTGGCTTGTGCTAGAGATCATGGCACTCCCACATCCCTGTGCCTGCGACTCATATTGGCACCAAACATCTAGCTTCAGCTTGTCTCTGGATAATGTTATTAAAGTGGACAGAGTCTATGAGGTGTTGTGCAAGCCTTATTGGACCCAAAACTCTGCACAGGCATTGTTGACCTCTGCTCGATATGTGCGTTTTTGTGGATTTTTTCTTCCCTATATATATTTATTTTATTGTTAATATATATATTTATATATTTTTAGTACATTTTTGTGTATTCGGAAGTCCTGAGGCGATGTGAAGGTAGTGAACCATGCAGACCTGACGGACAGGAATCATGTAGTCCGTGACCTGTATGTAGGCGGCCCATGCTAGATATAAAATCTTCTCCTTCTCGCCCAAGACAGCGATAAGATTCGGTTGCTGCATGTGTATCTGAGCAGCTCCATTTGGAGAGAGCACTGCTTACCCGGGGGCTAAGAATGTTCTAGAGAAGGTGAACCAAAAATTGCCTGTCTTTCCATATCTGGTTAGTTTAGCGCGACTGACGGATGTCCACCCTGCGCTTGAAAAACAAAGAGACTTTTATTTACAAAATTTGGATGGAAATTGAACATTTCATGTAGGATTATGTGCACTCTGTTGGATAACAAGAGTGATTGTAGGCCTGAAAGACGCACTGCACTTGTTGCCCGCGAGCTGGACCGTTATAACATTGATTAGCTGCACTTTCACACACTTTCTGTTGTGCAGCGAAATCTAGTACTTGCCCACTTATAGTGTAAGATCACTACTGCAGCGATCTCTCAGGAAGATGTGAGAGAATCTTGCTCATGATGTTCAGGCTGCTGCTGATGCAAATGACAGCAAGAAGCTTTACTGTCTTATGAAGCAAGTTTATGGGCCTAAGAGCTGCACATCAGCTCCTTTGCTTTCTATGGAGTTTTCCACTCTATTTACTAAATCAACAGAAATTGCAGGTTGCTGGATCGAACACTTCTCTGAACTCTGAACCCATGGGTCAGTTGTGGTTGAAACAGTGATAGATACTATGCTACAAAAACCTATCATTGGTTCCTTAAATTCCACGCCCTCAGTAGATGAAGGAATGACATCAATAAGTACCTGAAAATGATGCAATTTGTACTGGTCTTGCGATTTGGTGGTGATTACATCATACAGTCCCTTCATATGCAATGTGGGGGGATGGTGCAATACCTAAGGATTGGAAGGACGCAATTATTCTTCCTCACTATAAAGGAAAAAGAGCAAGAACATTGAGTGGTAACTATAGAGGTATTGCTCTACTATTAGCTGCTGACAAAGTTCTGGAAAATATTACCTGCTTGAATAGGTGCCTACTAAATGATGTCCTTGTCCATTGATTTAACGAAGGCCTTTGATACTGTAAGTAAGGCTTTTCGATGGAAAAGACTTGGCAAGCTTGGATGTCCAGATTACTTTGTATCTATAATTAAATCATTTTACGATGGGATGGATGCTCTAGACAATCTTGGTGGAGGCATGGCAGGACACATTCCTGTAGAGAATGGTGTCAAGCAAGCTGACATCCTTACACCAAATCTCTTTCTTTGTACTTTGCTGCAGCTTTTACTCATGCTTTTACTAAGGTTAGCTCTCTGGGAATATATGTCAGTTATCGATCTTCTGGCCGCCTCCTTAATCTGCACCGATTTGCTACCAATTCAAAAGTTTTTTAGTCTCTTATTCGTGACCTCCTTTATGCAGATGACTGTGACTTAGTCACTCATACAGTGGATGACATGCAAATACTTATTAATCATATTTCTGCTTCTTGCAAGATAAGATTTTTGGACTCAGCATTAGCCTGGACGAGACTGTTGTAATGTTTCAGCCTGCACTAGGAAATCCATATGTGGAACCAGCTATCTTGATTGAAAAAACAATTCTGAAAGTGGTAGATTAGTTTGTCTACCTGGGCAGCACAC
>NC_068990.1:49536946-49540410 GCF_001194135.2 Octopus bimaculoides
AAATGCTATCTTCCCGGTTAATCTTCCTTTGATATCACTGCACCTCATATGTGTCCATAGCTTACACTGGGTACATTTTATGGAGTTTCTACCTACACCTTTTCTACAGATTGAGCAGGGCCATCTGAGGCGGGGTGTGATGAGTTTGCCTTTCTACTTATTTGAACTTTGGTCTTTGCTACATTGATTCTAAGGACTTTTGATTCTAAACCTTGCTTCCACACCTGAAATTTCTTCTCTAGTTCTGGTAGTGATTCTGCTATGAGGGCTAGGTCATCAGCATAGAGGAGCTCCCAGGGGCAACCCATCTTGAATTCCCCTGTTATTGCCTGGAGGACTATGATGAATAAATGGGGACTGAGGGCTGATCCTTGGTGGACCCCTACTTCTACCTGGCATTCTTCATTATACTCATTGCCAATCCTAACCTTACTAACGGACTCTGTATAGGGCCTGTACAGTCCTTATTAACCATTCGTCAATCACCAGTTTCCGCATCGCCCACCAGATAAGGGATCGGGGAACCCTGTCAAACGCTTTCTCCAAGTCCACAAAAGCTAAGTATAGGGGTTTATCTTTAGCTAGCTATTTCTCCTGCAGTTGTAGAATCAAGAATGTAGCATCAGTGGTGCTTCTACCTGGCACAAAACCGAACTGCATCTCATCTAAGCAGATTCTCTCCCTAATGTGATGGGTTATGACCCTTTCCGTGACCTTCATCACCTGATCCAGCAGTTTGATACCCCTGTAGTTATTTCTATCTAGAGTATCACCTTTACCCTTGTAGCAGTTGACTATGGTGCAGCTACGCCAGTCATTGGGTATGACTCCATCATGAACTACCTGGTTTACAATGCAGGTGACTGGGCCATAGCCAACACCACCAGATATTTTAAGCATCTCAGCTGTGATTCCTGATGGGTCGGAGGCTTTTCCTGGCTTCATACCTTTAATTGCTTCATCTACCAGGGAGCTGTCTATTCGGATAGCTGGTCCTTCTACTGGGTCAACATTCGGCAGGTTCTCCTCCCATTCATTCTCCACATTCAGCAGTCTTTCATAATGGTTTCTCCAAGCCTCTTTCTTTCCAGAAACATTAAAAGCAAGTGCACATTTTTCTCCTGTGACATCACAAGTTTCTCTCACACACTGTCTTACAATCCAAAATACTTCAGTTCTTCGGTCCCCACGTCGCTGGACATTGGCAAACTTCTTTTCTGCTTCACCTTTGGCTATGTATACCTGCCACCCAGCCTCCCTTTTGGTTACCTGGTACAGTTCCCTGCTACCCCCACCCTTCTAGGATTTCCAGGCCTGTTTCTTTGCTCTAATGGCCCTGTCTACAGTATTGTTCCACCACCATGTTATCCTAGGTCTGGAAGGGACTTTACACCAGCCACAGATTTGGTCTGTGGCACTCAGTAAGCTGTCTCGCAGGAATTCCCAGCTGCCTTCTATGTCACAGGACTGTAGTTCCTCCTCCCTACCATCAAATTTCTTGGTAAGGATATCCCTAAATCTCTGACCATGTGAAGGGTTCTTTAGCTTCCAAATCCTTCTTTTTTGGATTGGTCTGCTTCTTGGCATCCTTCTGGCCTCGAGCCTAAAGTCACTAATGACTAGTCTAAGCTGGGGAGTACATTCTTCACCCGGGAGGGTCTTTGTATTTAAGAGGAACCCTGCATCCCACTGTCTGGTGAGGATGAAATCAATCTGGCTAGCAGAGTCACCTGATTGATAGGTTATCAGGTGGCTGTCTGGCTTCCTGAAGCTAGTGTTTTAGATTAAATGGTTACATGCATCACAGAACTCCAGTAGCCTAGTTCCCTCATCGTTTTGGGAACCAATACCATAGCCCCCGTGTACACCAGTGAAGATACCAGATTGCCATCCAACATGCCCATTAAAATCTCCAGCCGCAAGGATGAGGTTATTGCCACTCGTCTTTGAGGTAGCCTGTAGAAGGGTATCATAAAAATGGTCCTTCTGATCATTTGGTAGGCCCGCTTGTAGGACGTAGGCAGAGATAATTGTAACTGTGCTGTTCTGCAGGACTAGCCTGAGCTTAAGCACTCTATCGCATACCCTGACAACCTCTATGACTTTATCGACCCATTTCTCCGCAAGGAGCATGCCTACACCCCCACTCCATCCATGTTACCTTGCCAAAAGATTTTATACTTATGTGCCTTGCCTATGAGGACCTTAGCTGAAGCTCCTCTCCATCTTTCCTCTTGTATGCAGTATACATCGACACGTCTCTTTTCAAGCATCTCTACAATCTCACTAGACCTACCTTTCAGTGTGCCTACATTGACTGTGCCAACTCTGAAAACTGGGAAAGGAATGTGGGGTGAGACTTGGGGAGGAGAGATGTTATTCAGTGCCTGAAAAGAAGAGGAAGGTTGTCGTGTTTGTTTTTTAGGCACATCTGACCTGACATCATTCAAACATTCAAGCATGTTAGGATTAAGGCTAATGCCCCTACTGGAGGTAGGATTAGGTGTTAGCGGCATTGTGGGTATAAACATTATGTTCATCGTAAGAGGTGGGGGTGATTTCAGACAGAGAGGAAACCAGTTCATTCATACACACAAGCACGCACGTGGGCAGCTAACCTAGTTGCGTTTTTCAGGGAGAGAGTGGGAGTACAAGTAGTATAGAGAACAGCCCCAGTGAGGAAGGGGGATTGAGAGAAGGGACATCTGGTAATGGTGGTGAGAGATCGCTAGACAGAATGAAACGAAAGATGGCTGGTAAGCAGGTGGGCAACTGAGTTAGTTGCATATGTCCCAGGGGAGAGAGAGAGGGGGAGTGCAGGTAATATATAGAGAACAGCCCAGTGAGGAGGAGCAGTGTATAGAAGAGACATCAGATAATGGTGGTGGAAGGAGAGAGAGATATCTGGTGTAGATGGTGAGAAGATAGATAAAGCTCGGGGTAAAGATTGAGATATCCGGTATTGATGGTGGAGGTGGGACAGGGTGAACGCACCGCGAACAAGTGAGTTTAATTTGGGGAGATGATATGAGGAACAAACGAAAGTAGCAGGAGTGTTTAGTATAGAATACATTCATAGTGTTCATGGCAGATGAGATATTAAACTAGAGAAACGAGGAATTAGAAATTAAATAGGCCAAGAAACGAGTAATTATCCTAATTTAATTAGTTAGCTTCTGAGAAAAATTAGCTGTTAGTAAACAGTACATTTAAATAGTAAACAATACATTTAAAGTGTTAATGATGAATGAATGTATGAAAGATCGAAAAAAGCGATGCATAATCATCATTTGGCGACTGGGCAAGAATACGTGAGAGAATTGAATGTATATGTTTCGTATGTGTATTTTGTGTGCAAGATTCTTGATATGGATACGTGTGTTGAAAGAAATACATTTAAACCTTGGTAGAGGCATTATGCCGGTAATGTATATATGTGTGTATATATGTGTGTATATATATAT
>NC_068990.1:49543496-49544609 GCF_001194135.2 Octopus bimaculoides
TTAATCCTATTTCGGCCAGAGTTCTTTCGTCACACTTCTGTGACCTCATCAGTTGTCTTTTGTTTTCTTCTTTCTTATGTGTGTCCCACCTTGCTAACTATCAGCCATTTTGTATTTTGTATTCCTATTGTATGTGTCTACGCATGCGTATCCCTCAATGTGTGTCTATGTTTTGTAAGTGCATGTGTGTGTATGGGGAGTACCTGTATTATCTATATCCTCTGTTAATACATGTTCGTTTATTTTTGTTTTCATTTATCTATTTGTTCATATGTTTATACCTACTTTTTTCTTTTGTGCTTTTTTGTGTTTTTTCTTTTTTTCTTTCTTTTTTCTTTGCTTGTGGAGGTCTAATGCCACTGCTCTGCTTCCAAAGTGACAAGCTTTTCAACAACATCAAATAACAACACCATATATATATATATATATATATGCAAGCATTATTATCTGTAATTCTCTCAAAGAGAGATATTCAGTAACAGTACTTTTAAGGATTATCAATTTATTAATTTATTAATAAATTAATAACTAATAATTTTTACCAAGCCCCTCGGTATGTAAACACCATTATCGGTGAAGAACTTATTTAAAAGTTCTTATACATTTATAAACATACCCTTTTATTTGTAATAATTATTCACTCCCTGATAGTAAACCGTAGATTTTCTGCGGTATTGCTTATGACGCACTTGGTAATTCTTGAGGAGGGATAAGAACTGGCTGGCCTATGTAAGTTCGGAGATGCTGTTCATATTGTGCATGCACGATGGCGCTCGGTCATGCATGCACAATTGCCAGCATCGTCGAATTTGCAAAACTGGAATATCATACTGATGAGGAAATGAAAAGTTTATACTTTTCTATGATTAACTAAGACTGGTTAGTTTCATTATTTTTTCTTCTTGTTTTGCCTTTGTGAGTTCCAAATATTACTATCTGTTGGAGTTTCAGCACTTTAGCTGCTATTTCTGAACTTCGGTATGTGGTGAAGCAACTGTTGCTGATCCCTTAATTATGTTTATAAATGTATAAGAACTTTTAAATAAGTTCTTCACCGATAATGGTGTTTACATACCAAAGGGCTTGGTAAAAATTATTAGTTATTAATTCATT
>NC_068990.1:49544788-49547147 GCF_001194135.2 Octopus bimaculoides
TAGCATAGTTTTTTTGTTTTACTTGTTTCAGTATTATAACCCGATTTCATTCAGGTCTACTTGGGCCACATTTTAAAGATGAGGAATTGAAAAAAAAATTTTATTAAAAATTGATAATGAGAAAAAGTATGCCAAATACTTAAACAGTCTTTGAGAATTGATTGGAGAAACTTCGCGGATGCAGATGCGAAGGGCAAAGAATGATGGAAAAATGCTGGGAAAAAAGCAAAACACCGATCAGGTCTCTGAACAAAACTGAAATAGTATAATACGACTGCACTTACAATGTTTTGGATACAATATGTAGTCACACCCAACCTAATTTTGCGGAATCAGTGTCACGAGGTGAACCCGTGGGTTGGGAGTTTGACTGGCAGAGGTGGATGCAGTTGGACTAAAAAATGATTAACTGACAATGACTCCAGTGACATGAAGAAGGTGGATGCAATTGGGCTAAAAAATTGAGAAAGTTACAATGACTCCAGCGACAGGAAAGTAATGACAGTAGGTTCAAAAGTGTTATTGCAGGGCTTCTTTGTAGACAACGTTCCTGGTGTTGCCTGGATTACCACAATTGAAGATATTGTGTGGACTGCCGACACAGGAGCATCTGACGTATAGTTGACCATGGGTAAATACCTGCTGTATCAGATTTAGGCCAACTACTTGTAACGACTGTCCCTGTGCCTTGTTGATGCTCATTGCAAAGCATACTTTTACGGGAAACTGCCATTGCATAAATTCAAATGGCACGGCAGAGTGACTAAGGCTCATGGGGGTTAATAATTTTGTCATGCCAGCAGACAGTCCGCTCAGAATGGTTGTCATCAGAATTAAGGCCCTAATTCTTTTGATGATCAGATGCCTACCATTGCATAGTTCTGGTGGCTCCACGTTTCTCAGAGACATAACTGGAACACCAACTTTCAGTCTAAGGTCATGAGGTGGAAGTCCAGGAGGTAGTTGGCTGTTGAGAAATTCAATAAGTGTGCAAATTTTCAGCTCAATCTGACCACATTTACTGACACTTTTGCTTGCACAACTGCATATGAGACAACGTCCGCCCTTTTCGCAAATATATAATAGACTAGCAGAGGTACCTGGCCTTGCTCGGGATTAAAATAGTTTATTATTGTTTTACTTGTTTCGGTATTACAACCCGATTTCATTTGAGTGTATGCAGGCCACATTGTAAAAAATGAGGAATTCAATTGAGCAAATTCAGAGTTGCCTTGCAAACTCGCCAGCACTTTTCACATAGGTGTGCAAATTTTCAGCTTAATCTGATCACATTTACTAACACTTTTGTCTGCACAACTGCTTGTGAGACAATGTCTGCCCTTTTCACAAATATATAGTAGACTTACAGAGATACCTGGCCTTGCTCGGGATTAAAATGGCATAGTTTTTCATTGTTTTACTTGTTTGGTTATTATAACCCGATTTTATTCGTGTCTACTTGGGCTACATTTTAAAAGATGAGGAATTTTGCCCCAGAGGCCATGCCTTTCAATTGAGCAATCTCAATTGCCATGCAAACACGCCTGCACTTTTAACATAGGTGTGCATATTTTCAGCTCAATCCGACCACATATGCACACATAGATATACATACGCATTAAATATATATGTACATAATTACGCATTATATATATATATATGTACGAGCTGGGTTTGAAACCGTATTCTGGTTGTTGAGGACAATGGTATTTCTTTTGTCCTGTCAACAAGCACAGCTATTTATAGCGTAGGATGATGATCGCTGACCCTTTCCGGTCATCGAAAGTTTAGAAAAACAAGTTAGGAATTGTACTAAACTGACCCAGCTTTGGAGGGGGTAAAGTAGCACTGTTGAGCTACGGTATTTGTCATAAATACGGAAGCAGTGAAGATGGACAAGCAGTTGGCGTACGGCAGTTGGTGGAAGCGGTCAGTGAGTGAAGATGGACAAGCAGTTGGTGTCAGGCGGTTGGCGTACAGCAGTTGGTGTAAGCGGTCAGCCAGTGAAGATGGACAAGCAGTTGGTGTAAGCGCGGTTTGATGTAAAGGCCAGCAGCCAGTGAAGAACGAGTGTGTGAAGGCCAGCAGTGAGTGAAGAGAAGCAAGATGAACAAAGAGACTGACAGACAGAGGCTGAGAGAGAGAGGCTATGGTCAGAAGGTACCAGTCAGCAGAAATGGATAGAATCTGAGAGAGAGAGGGACAGAGAGATGGAACTGTTGTGGCAGGCAAAAGATTGTAGTAGACTACGTTGGTCAGTTCTTGTGATTGTAGTGGGATATTTGAAGGAAAGGAAATTCTTGCGGTGAAGGTTTGTTTGCATTTCTTTAAAGAAAAATGTATTTTGTTGTTACATGAT
>NC_068990.1:49549940-49553909 GCF_001194135.2 Octopus bimaculoides
ATATATATATATATATATATATGAATGTGTTTTTTTTGCAAATGGACTCTTCCTGATTGAACTATCTTTGAAAAACTATTTCTCCAAAAAGGGAATATTTATTAAGATTTAACTCTACAACAAATCTTTAAAATTGTGATCTTTGCTTTATATTATGAAGATAATATTTATATTCATTCTTTGCTCCTTCTGTCAGTGGTTGCAGTTCCACCAGGCTTAGAAGCTAAGCTGCCATACAATATATATATATACAATTTAAGAACACAATATACAATATGTACACTCACATGCTGAAATACAATATATACAATACGCACACACACAGAGTTTAAAATGCAATATATTCAATAAACACACACACACACACACAAACACTCCACAAACACGCATAGTTGAATGGCTGTTGAATGGTAGTTCCTCTGCCCTTTGATGGGTCTTAATTTTTGTCCCGCAGGGTATTCAACAAGTTCCCGCCTCATCAAGCAGGCCTGGTGGCGTTGCCAGTTTAGTCACCGACAACCCGACAACGGAATAGGTTGTCCTGGACTACATGGTACCAGTAGCACTCAAGAGCGACCTGACAATGATTTCAAACTTCTGCCGTCTTGCAGGATACCTGATCATAGGGAAGGCTTCAGGAGTAAACCTCGAGGAAAAATCAGGAGTCGGAGCCCCTAAGGCAGCTCGATGTTGACTTCAACTTCATCCTGACAGCTCCTGCGACTGCGTTGGCACCAAATTGTAGCAGCCTGCTGTTCCTTTGGATTTATCAGTGAGGTGGAGAGGGGGAACAAGTTGCATGGACAACAACCTGTTCTCCATACTACGAGTACATGCCCGGGCTCACATCCGTCCACACCATCATTAAACATGCACACCTGCACCTGGAGAAAACACTCCAGCTTCGCCATTTATTTGGTGTCGACACAACACAGGAAGCAGCAGATACCGGTTATAAGCCTATACTCAACTGGCGTAGAGTGCGGCGCCAGGGTTGCTTCCAACAGTGGGAGAGATCTTCAAGTCTCATTGGACAGCTACCGCCCGCCTTAAGTTAGGCAAACCCCAGCTAATAAGGTGTTGTCCCGCCATGATTTGCTTTCCTTATTGGGTGCATGAGGATTAGGAGATCATCTGACAAGCTTATCGTCAACTACCACACCAGGCAAAAACAGAAAAGCTATCAAAAAGAGACCAGCTCTAAAACTAGGATGTTGGAATGTTCGGACAATGATGGCCTCTCCCAGGACCTTCAGGACATCAGTGACACCAGGAAAACTGCAGTCATCAAAGAGGAGCTCAAGAGACTGAACGTCGATATTGCTGCTCTGCAAGAAACGTTAGCTGATGCAGGCACACTGAGGGAGAGGAACTACACATTCTTCTGATGAGCCCAGAGAACATGGAGTAGGCTTTGCAATAAAGAACAGCTTGCTGAGGATGGTAGAACCAAGCATTGGCGGCTCCTAACTCTCCGCCTCAACACTACCAAAGGCCCTGTCATCCTCGTCAGTGTGTATGCCCCGACTATGTCCGCCACCCTGGATGCCAAGGATGAATTCTACGAGAACATTGCATCCACTATCAAGGGCATCCCCATTAGCGAACAACTTGTTCTCCTGGGCGACCTCAATGCTAGAGTGGGTGATGACAACGACTCATGGCCCTCTTGCTTCGGTCCATTCGGGGTAGGGAAAATGAATGAGAACGGACAGGGACTGCTCGAGCTCTGGACCTTTCACGGCCTGTGCATCACCAATTCTTTCTTCAAGACCAAGCCTCAAAACAAAGTGTCTTGGAGACATCCACACTCAAAGCATTGGCACCAACTGGACCTGATCCTGGTCAGGCATGCTGCCATCAAGTGTGTTCTTCACATGCGGTCTTACCACAGCGCAGACTGTGACACAGACCACTCCTTGGTGTGCTGCAAGATCAGGCTTCAACTCAAAAAGTTCCACTGCACAAAGAAACCAGGGACCCCACACATCAATGTCAACAAGATGTCTCAGCCCGACCTTGTAGAACAGTTTGCAGAGGCTTTTGAGGAGAAGTATGATGCAACACAGTCCAGAGATACTGCCACAGAGAGATGAGAAACTCTGCAAAACACAATCCATCGCACAGCCTTGTCTATCTTCCGAAAGAAGACCTCAAAGTTACATAACTGGTTCGAGGCCAAGTCGCTTGAGATGACCCCTGTAATTGAGGCCAAACAAGGCACACTGGTGGAATATAAGCAGTCACCCACTGAGAGGAACCTGCAGACACTAAGGGCTGCCAGGAGCAAGGTCCAGCACACTGCCAGGCGCTGTGCCATTGAGTACTGGTCAGAGCTTAGCGAGTCAATCCATATACTGCCGCAACTGGCAACATCAGAGGGATGTACAAGAACATCAAGAGGGTACTGAGACCAACACAGAGCAAGACAGCCACACTCATATCCCTCACTGGGGAAGTCATCACTTACCAAGGCCGACAAATGGACAGATGGGTGGAGCACTATTCTGAGTTCTATTCCAGAGAGAACACAGTGACCTCTTCAGCTCTTGACACCATCGAGTGCATGCTTGTCATGGAAGAGCTCGATGCAGAATCAACCATGTATGAGCTCAGCAAAGCCATCGAAAGCCTAGCAGTGACAGCGTCCCACGAAATCTCATCAAGAGCTGCAAGATTACCTTACTGCACCCTTTGCACGAAGTCCTCTGCCGATGCTGGAGAGAGGGAGCTGTACTGCAAGACACGAGAGATGCAAAGATTGTTACAAGGGCAAAAGAAGCAACTGTAACAACTATAGAGGCATCTCCCTCCTCAACATCGTTGGTAAAGTCTACGCCCAGGTCCTTCTGACCCGTCTGCAAAAGTTAGCTGAGTATGTCTACCCAGAATCACAGTGTGGCTTCTGAGCTGAAAGGTCCATTGTGGACATGATCTTCTCCCTTCGTCAACTCCAGGAGAAGTGCAGAGAGCAGCAGATGCCCCTATATATTGCATTCATCAACCTCACCAAGACCTCTGACCTCGTCAGCAGAGACGGCCTTTTCAAGGCTCTCTATAAGACTGGCTGCCCTCCAAAACTGCACAGCTTAATTGAGTACTTCCACTCAAACATGAAGGGGACTGTGCAGTTCAACAGCAACCTCTCTGAGCCCTTCGATATATGCAGCTGAGCCAAGCAAGGTTGTGTGCTCGCTCCAACGCTCTTTGGGATCTTCTCTCTCCTTCTGAGACATGCTTTCGGCACATCACAAGAAGGAATCTATATGCAGACCAGATCAGATGGCAGGCTCTTCACTCTTGCCTGCCTAAAAGCAAGGACAAAGGTCTGTGAAGTTGTCATCAGAGACATTCTATTTTCTGATGATGCTGCAGTTATGACCCACTCCCAACAAGAGCTGCAGCTGCTCATGGACTGCTTCTCTCAGGCCTGCAAGGACTTTGGGTTGACCATCAGCCTGAAGAAGACAAACGTCCTGATGCAAGGCACACCAGCAAAACCAGCTGTCACCATTGATGACTACGAACTTGAAGTTGTTCATCAATTCACCTAACTTATTTCCACCATCACTGACAACCTCTCTCTCTCGATGCCAAGATTGACAAAAGAATTGGGAAGGCAGCTACTACGCTCGCACACCTCACATCAAGAGTGTGGACAAACCCAAAGTTGACAGTGAAAACAAAGATGGCTGTGTACAATGCCTGTGTCCTCAGCACCCTGTTGTATGACAGCGAGACACGGACCACATATGCCCATCAGAAAAAAAAAGCTGAATAGCTTCCATCTTAGAAGCCTACGTCACATACTTGGATCTCCTGGCACAACAAGGTGACCAACACCGATGTCCTGACTCATGCTGGCCTCCCTTCCATGTACACCTTGCTGAGACAACGTTGACTACGCTGGCTAGGCCACGTACACCGTATGGAGGACGGCTGAATCCCAAACGACATTCTCTGTAGAGA
>NC_068990.1:49554883-49559255 GCF_001194135.2 Octopus bimaculoides
ATGTTCAGCTTTTCTCTTAAGACACATACACTCTGACGGGTATTCACATTGACATTACACATCCAACGGAGCATACTGGCTTCATTCCTTGTGAGCTTACGCATGTCCTCAGCAGTTACAGCCCATGTTTCACTGCCATGTAGCATGGCTGTTCGTACGCATGCATCATACAGTCTGCCTTTTACTCTGAGTGAGAGTCCCTTTGTCGCCAGCAGGGGTAAGAGCTCTCTAAACTTTGCCCAGGCTATTCTTATTCTAGCAACTACACTTTCAGCGCACCCACCCCCACTACTAACTTGGTCGCCCAGATAGCGGAAGCTATCGACTACCTCTAGTTTTTCACCCTGGAATGAGATAGAAGTTACAATTCTCATTCAAATTATTGGTAAGTTGATCTTTAATTTTTAGCAAATGGATGTATATATCAAACAAACAAAATTCAATACCAATTGAAAACTTAGGGTCTATATATATTCATATAAATATATGCACATAAATAAACATGTAAAAATATATATTGTACATATGTATGAAATATTAGTGGGATTTTCTTTGTTTTTTAATTGGGAAAAAGTAGGAGGGACAAAAGATGGTTTGTCCCCCATTCCTGGAAAAGTGGTGGGAGACTTTTCCCCTTGTACCCCCCTGAAAGAAGGCCCTTGCATGTGCTCCATTATGTTAATTCTGTTCTGGTGAATAATGGTTGGAAAATAATGACACGTTTTCATGAAAATTGCTCACCCCTCTGCTCATAGATGATTTGTTAGACTTATATATAGACAAAAAGTAGGCTCCAGTGTACATTCAGATTAGTTGTTTACTCTTTTACTTGTTTCAGTCATTTGACTGCAGCCATGTTGGAGCACTGTCTTAATACTGAGTATGCAATGTGATTGGATCTTTGATTCATATCCCACACAGTACTTGACCAAACTCACATGGTAGGTAAGACAACCAATCATTACAGATTAATGTGCTGAGCCTATAAGAGGTTAATCGACTTTGATATGTTGTAATAGAAATTGGTCTTGCTACACTTCCATCTTTAGTGATCATACTGCCCAGGTATTTGAACAAATTAATGATCTTCAGAGTTTGGCCCTCCAGCCAGACATTGATGCTGTACCTCACCAATGATCATTATTTTCATATTTTGATCTGCTAGTCATGTCTTGCATTCCTAAAGATATAGCGCTGAAGTGACCCAGATCATCCATGAAGTCAAGGTCTATGAATCTTCCTAGTCCTCTTTTGATGTTATATACTGGATCCCTTAAGGAGTTCCTTGCAATGAAATCCACTACCAGCAGCAACAAAATAAGGAACAGTATATATTCTGGTGATGACATTGAACTTTTCCGTGTTCCTATTTTTGGTTCTCTGAACACAGCAGCACATCCTCTTGTAAAGTGATTGCATGATGTTTATAGATGTAACACTCTTTACAAAGCCAAACTGCTTGATTCCAATCTCAGGTGCTATTCTGCTTCTTGCCTGACAAAGTAAAATTCTCAAGATGATCTGTATACAGAAGTGCCTGTCACTGAAAGGAGATAGTACCTGTTGAAGAGGGAGACCCAGGAAGACATGGGATGAAGTGGTGAGGACTGACCTCAGGATGTTAGGGCTCATGGAGGAAATAACAATGGACTGAGATGTCTGGTGATATGAGGTGCTAGAGAAGACCTGCCTGCATCCTGTGTCCTACCCACATGTAACAATAAAGTTTTCACACACCATACTCTAACAAACCAAACTACATCTCTTCTTCCACACTATAATTATCGTCCACTCCCCATCCCTGCCATCAATGCCCTGTTCACTGTATCGCTGCTTTCCCCCACACCTTTATACCCAGGTTCTCACCAGTCTTTGCAATTCCTATTCCCTATTGGTGCCTTCTTAACAGTATGTGACCATGTATATTATGACCTCTGAACTTTGAAGGCATGCCTTGGCAATTGCCACCATTTACCTCTCTCTTCCTTACACTATCATTTCATCTATGCTCTGATTCTTGTTACTTATGAGTATACCCTGGCACTTCACCACCATCTCTCTCCTGCTCTCTTTTGCACTTTTGTTGTTTCTCCCTCTCTCTTACTTCCCCTTGCTCTTCCCACTGGCTGAATAGCCATATATCCCCTCTACAACAGTACACCTGTTTCTGCCCTTATTCTTGATCACTCTCTCTCTCTCCTTCTCTGGCTAGGTAACCAAGTATCTCCTTTACATCAGCACACCTGTTTGTCCTCTTTCTTGTACCTCCCTCTCTCTCTTTCACTGGATAACCATGTACCTCTTCTATAGCAAGACACCTGTTTCTGCTTCTGTGTCACACTCTAACCTTTCATCATTTGACACAAGATCCCCTCCTCCAATTATCCCACCCCTCTCAAAATTCCTTGTCTTGCAAATTACTTGGCGACCTTGCCGGTGTTGGTGCCGTATAAAAAGCATCCAGTCCACACTGTAAAGTGAGTGGCATTTGAAAAGCATCCAGCTGTAAAGTTCATACCAAAACTGACCTCGCCTGTGCTAGTGTCATGTAAAAAGTACTAAGTCCATTCTGGGAGTGGTTGGTGTTAGGAAGGGCATCCAGCCATATAAGCCTTGCCAAAACAAACACAGAAGCCTGGAGTAGTCTTCTACCTGGCCGGCTCCTGTCGACCATCCTATACATGCATGCATGGAAGACAGACATTAAACGATGACGAAGACAATGACGGTGATGATGACATATATGTTTACAACTGATCTTCATATACCTAGTTTATCTTTCAACTTACTTGTACCACTTTATTCATGCATACTAAGATTACACATCCAGAAGATGTTCTCTTTTGATCAATTCACTATAGTAATTGAAGAGATCTGGTGACATAACACATCCTTGTCTGACCCTTTTCCTGATGCTAGTGTATTCTCCATCCACTTTTATGCAGACTGATTGGTTTCAATACAGATTCTGCAAGATTCAGAGGTCTTTCCCATGCGGATCAAAGTTAGTGAGTTCTTCAAATAAAATGTCATGTCTTGCTCTGTCAAAGGCCTATGAAACACATGAAGATGCCTTTTGCATCTCCATCACCTGCTCCATTATCATTCTTAATACAAAAATAGTATTCCTAGTACTTGGCAGCTTTTACAAAGTCAAACTGTTTGATTCCAATCTCAGGTGTTATTCTGCTTCTTGCCTGACAAAGTAAAATTCTCAAGATGATCTTTGTAACGTGGCTCATGAGACTAATCGTGTGATGTTGTTCACAGTCCACTGCTCCTGATTTCTTCGGGAGTGTAATAAAGATGGATTTACTCTGATCTTCTGGAAATTTCCATCATCATATATCCCATTTATTAAATCTATCAGTTTTCTAATTCCATATTCCTCTAATGCGTTTGCCATTTCAATGATAATTCCATCTGGCCCAGCAGCTTTGTTTTCCCTCATCATTTTAATGGCTGCCTGTACTTCAGATGGCAGGATCTTTGGATCCTCATTAAAGTCAAGAAAATTAGGCAAGGTTGCTCCCTCAACCAGTACGGTACCATCCTTTGCTTTGATACACCTGGAGTTTGAGCATCCTGAATTTCTGCTAGAAATCTCATTTATATTCTGTTGTACTTTGTATCCTACTGGAAATTGCCTTTCAATTTCTTTACAATGTCCATTCAGCCAGGTCTCTTTAGCCTCCTTACACTTCTGCTTAACGAGTCTATCCAGTTCCCTATTGTTATATGGACTGTTGGATTTGTTTGTAGTTCGTCTGAGGTCCCTGTTCTCGTTGTTGTTTCGAATGACTGTGGAAGTCGAATGTTATTGATATATATGGCGAGGACATGATTCTTGTTTATTAATAACGAACATTCGGTGAGTGCGTTCTTTGTTTGTAATTAAATAATAAATGTAATAACTAAATTGTTGGGAACTTTCATGGGCCAAACCAAGGATCCAATAACCGGTAAGCAGAATCTAATACCATATACATTATCACCAAGATCTCTGATATTAATTTGCTGGGACGAAATGCTATCCAGACTCTGGGAATTTCCGTGGACACTGCTCTAAGGTTTGAAAAGCATAGACAGCCAAGCCAAGAGGGAAGGTGCTGAAGTGATATATCCAAAGACCTCAAGTGAGCCCTATGTTTCCCTGCAACAAGATTGTCACAATATGTGTGATGAATTCCCAGATCTTTTCAAGCAAGAATTGGGATGTCTCAAGAACTTTGAACTGGAAGTGAAGTTCAAATCGGACGCAACACCAGTCTTTCACAAGGCACGTCCGGTCCCGTTTGCTCTTCGTGATGACCTGGCCAAAGGTTATGAAGAAGGCATCGCCAAGGGAATCTGGAAGCCAGTCCAGTTCAAC
>NC_068990.1:49560341-49561312 GCF_001194135.2 Octopus bimaculoides
CACAACGTAACTGCAGCCAAATTCAAAAGGAAGCCCTGGCTATCATATTTGGCTTGCAGAAGTTTTACCAGTATTTGTACGGTCGTAAATTCGTACTCGTGACTGACCACAAGCCACTGACATCACTGTTCAGTCCGAGGAAAGGGACGCCACTAACAGACTAGCACGGTGGGCCCTGTGGCTGAACCAGTTTGACTACACCATTGAATATCGGAAATCAGCAGATCATGGCAATGCTGATGCCCTCAGTCGCTTGCCATTCGGTGATGACAATGACTTTGACAGAAAGGAAAATGGTGAAGACATAGACATGGTGTGTGCCATCAAAGCTCTTAGTATTCAAGTCCAACCTGTGGATGCCAACGTCAGGGAAAGATCCAGTGATATCTACAGTGATGCGCTACGTGAAGGCTGGCCACCAAAGAACATGAAGATCAATGACGAAGTCAACAAGTTCTGGAAGTTATCAAACTCAGTATCTGCCACGGATGCCTTATACATGGATCTAGAGTTGTGATTCCACATAGCTTGCAGCCAAAGATCCTCAATCTTCTGCATCTCGGACACTTTGGCATGGAACACATGAAACAACTAGCAAGAACTGCTGTTTATTGGCCTGGTATCGATGCTGCTATAGAGATATCCAGTCGACAATGTGATTCGCGTAACGAACATCAAAGGCAGCCATCTAAGCCTCCAGTTCACCCATGGATGTTACCAGAAAAGCCGTGGAGCTGCTTACACCTGGACCACGCAATAAATTTTATGGGTAGAGATTGGCTGGTGATCACAGATGCTTATTCCAAGTACCCATGCATTCATCCTACTTCCTCCACGTCCTCCAAAGCCACTTTAAATCTGCTTGAGGAAGACTTTGTGCACTTCGGATTTCCTCACACACTGGTCACCGATAACACACCAACTTTTACGTCTGAGGAGTTCCAGAGCTGGTGCAAAGAACGTGGGATCAC
>NC_068990.1:49561679-49565990 GCF_001194135.2 Octopus bimaculoides
GCAAACAGTCTAAGGAAGCATATAAGTCTCAGGTGACTCCAGGCTCGGCTGATGTCGCTAAAGTTACCAGGCAGTACAAGGCCGGAGATCCTGTGTATGCACTATACTATGGACCTCGCCAAGACAAAGATCCCCGATGGGTACAAGCAATCATTAAGAAGTCATTGGGTATTCGCTGCTTTAATGTCAAGGTCATACCTCATGGCCCGATGTGGAGACGACACTGGGAACAGCTGCGACCGCGGTACACAACTGAGGAAGACAATGAACCTGGTGATGCAGAAAACACTGTATTTGAACCTGCAACAGATCACCCGATGGAGATCTCGGAAACTGTGCCACTAACTCAAAGACAAACCAGACTCAAGACCATGTTACCCGTTCCAGAGTATGGACCAGACAACCCAAGACAGTCCAAGAGAACCCGTAAAACCCAAGAGAGACTTTGCTGTTGATACTTCTTGTGTAGCATCAATTTCAGTGGGGAGGTGTTATATGGACTGTTGGATTTGTTTGTTGTTCATCTGAGGTCCCGTGTTTCAATGTAGTTCGTCTGAGGTCCCGTGTTTCAATGTAGTTCGTCTGAGGTCCTGTGTTTCAATGTAGTTTGTCTGAGGTCCCTGTTCTCGTTGTTGTTTTGAATGACTGTGGAAGTCAAATGTTATTGATATATATGGCGAGGACATGATTCTTGTTTATTAATAATGAACATTCGGTGAGTGCGTTCTTTGTTTGTAATTAAATAATAAATGTAATAACTAAATTGTAGAACTTGTCTTTTCTCTGCGAGTCCCCCGAGAGGAATACAACACCTATACTCTGGATTTCCTGTTCCTGATTTGTACGCTCTTACTCATCATTGAAAGGATCTCCTCAATCATCCATTTCATTTGACTGTATTCTTTTTCTTTGGCAGGATTTCCTGGGCTGCTTCTATGAAGATGTTTCTCATTACTTCCCAGGTAATCTCCTAGCCATTATCCATCAACTGATTAAATCTGTTCTCTACATTGATGGAATACCTCGGCTGCACCTCTGGTTTATACACTAAAAATCCAGTTTCTTTATAGTTCTTGTTCTCTTCCACTTCTTTAATTTACATTGGAGTGTGCATACCACTGGTACATAGTTGCTCCCACAGTCTGTTCCTGGATATGTTTTTGCATGTTTCAATGATCTTTTCAATCTGTCATATAATCAATCTGGTTTCGCAAGCTGTTACCAGGGCCCTTCCATGTGTAATTCTTGGGTGCTCCTTAAACCATGTCATAATAATCTTATTCTTTGTTGCACACCACCATAACCATCTCTCACCTTCCTCATTTTTCTCACCAATTCCACACTGACCATCTGCTTTGCCATCCTATCCATGATCCACCTTTGCATTCAGATCTCCCATGATGATATTAGTTTCATCTGACTTGCACTGAGATTGGCTTCTTCTAAAGTCTCATAGAAGGCATCAATCTCCTCTTCTGTGCTATCTGCTGTTGATGCATAAACTACTATGATGATGTTAAATGGATTTCTAGGCAGTTTGACCAGCAGGACTCTTTCACTTACTCTCCAGGAGTCAAGGACACATTTCACCATATTAGGATCTAAAAGTAGTCCTACTCCTTTTTCATGCTTTTTACCACCTGTATAAATCATCATAAAATCATCAATGATGAAGTCACCATTATTAGGCCACCTTGTTTCATTTATGCCCAGAATGTCAATGTTTAGTCTCATCTCTTGCTTAACATTTTCGAGCTTTCACTTTGATATAAAGTTCCCACATTGCATGTCCCAACTCTGACGGTACATCTGTTGCTAACAGTAGTCTACTGACAGCTGGGATCTTACTAGGTGAGGAGCCATCCTCATTAGACAGAAAAGCTCCCTTCAAGCCTTTATCTTCTGGCATTGAATTGCAATTATTCATGAGTGTTCTTGAGAATTGTAAAGTTATATATCATGCAAATGGCACCTGTGCTGGTGGTACATAACAGCACCAATTACACTGTAGCAGTGGTTGGCATTAAGAAGGGTATCTAGCCATAGAAACCATGCCAAATCAGACTGGAGTCTGGTGCAGCCTTCCAGCTTGCTAGCCTTGGTCAAATTTTCCAATCCATGCCAACATGGACAATGGACGTTAAATGATGATGATGATGATGAAAGCAGGTGGAGATAAAGTTTGCAAAATAGTTGAAAATTTTCAGTGAATCATGCTAAAACCTTGAATAGAAAATATTGAGTTTATTTTTGTTGGAGTGTGGTTTTAATTTCTATTAACGATGAGTAGATTTTTGTCTGGCATTCTACAAGAATAAGTTTTACAATGTTTAGGTTTAACACAATATCTAAAATGCTGATAATGCTTAAGTTGAATGCCTTTGTAAATTTATCTAGCTTGTATCAGAAGATTGCCAGTCTATAATCTCTTGTCCAAATGGTTCTCTTCTATGGCGTGAAACTTGGCCAATGTGTGCCAATTTCCAGAAGCTGGAAGTCTTCAATTGCTTCTGTATTTGTCATCTTCTCTGACCGTGTTTCAAACTGACAACTTTAAGCTTGCTGTGATCTCTCATCTCTTGAGGGAACTATGGTGGTTCGGTCAGAGCAGCGCCCCCACGAACTCATCCAGAAAGCGATAGCACAAGATCCTCCCAAGTGGGCGTAAGCTGAAGACATGGCTCATGACAGTCAAAGTAGATATGGAGCTTGTTTCCAGCCTTTGAATCTTTGGTGTTCATCACTGGAACTGGGAATGGATTCAACATGCTGCAGAATCGGCCACCAACAGACATGCATGGACCACTTTCACCTGTGACATGGTGAATTAAATAGGAGCTGGTCTAACCCCTCCCAAGTGAATGCTGTTACAAGACAAAAAGACAAGAAGTCTATAATCTCTATACAGCCCTATGGTTAGGAAAGTAAATATATTTTTGAGTGTGTTTAGGATGTACAGAATCCAAATCCAGCTTCTTTGCAACTGACCATGCTCACTACTTTCTCTTTTCATTTAGGGGTTATAGAAGAATAGAAGAAAACTTTTAATTTCACTTATCATACTAAACTCTTTTTGGAGGAGGGTTTTCGAATTTTACAATGTTGAAGTGAGTAAATTAGCTGTACTTCTTATTTTCTATGCTATTAAACTTAATGAAAATATGAACTCTAATAGCAAAATTTTGATGGTATAAGAATAGTAGTAATACTAATCTTTTAAATAAAAACAAACTCACAAATTTGTAGCTGAGTGGTACAATTAAGGATTCTAGAATTCTCATGTTGTTAGTTACATTATTCATTATTTTCTGTCTGTACTCACTAGCACTCTGTGATTTCATCAAAGCCAACTAATTTCATTTCAGTGAGCGCTTACTCTCTATAATATTTCACATCCTTTTTTCCAATAATATCGTGATCCATTCTGACTCTTTCAACAACACTGCAAGGTTTTCACTTCTTTTTTTTAACCAAAACTCTGATTATATTTGTAGTTTAATGATCTATAATTATCCTGCAATAATATGTTAGACTTAAAACCAGGTCAGTCTCTAGCAAGATCTTAATTTGGATACAGAGGAAAGAAATTAAATACTGTGAGGCTTTTAATCTAGCACTTTGCAGTTTTTAATTTATCTCACATCATCCACTTGACCCTTTTGTTACCATATTTCTGTTGAAATACAATGCCTCTGTTTCAATTAATTTTGAAAATAATGAAAAAATGTTTTAAACTAGCAGTACCCATGAAATTTCTATGACCCATTTTGTGGTACAATGTTGGCTATAAACATCTAACTCAGTAAGTTATAATACCCTGTCATTTCCTTCATGGTCTTTTGATCAATTTCCAGCAAACCTTGTTTGTTCTTAATGGTCATGTTCTCTCTTCTAGCCTGTTTTTTTTTCATTCTGGCATATGCAAAATATTCTTACCTGTCAACTTTCATATTTATCTTGTTTCTTGGTTAACAACTCTCACATTTTTCATATTGGCTTCAGCTACATCATTCATCATACAACACGTGGCTCTGTGGCGTGCAAGAGAGACGATTGCGCTGGTATGGACATGTGGTGAGAATGGAGGAGGGTAGCTGCGTGAAAAAGTGCCATACCCTAACAGTTGAGGGAACCCGTGGAAGAGGTAGGCCCAGGAAGACCTGGGCTGAGGTGGTGAGGCAAGACCTTCGTACATTGGGCCTCACCGAGGCGATGACTACTGACCGAGACCTTTGGAAATGTGCTGTGCGTGAGAAGACCCGGCAAGCCAAGTAAGATCGTTGCCAGTGCCCCTGGACTGGCTTGTGCGGG
>NC_068990.1:49566045-49590251 GCF_001194135.2 Octopus bimaculoides
CTGTAGGATTTTCGAGCGAGATCGTTGCCAGTGCCCCTGGACTGGCTTGTGCGGGTGGCACATAAAAGACACCATTTCGAGCGTGGCCGTTTTCGTGCGGGTGACACGTAAAAGCACCCACTACACTCTCTGAGTGGTTGGCGTTAGGAAGGGCATCCAGCTGTAGAAACTCTGCCAAATCAGACTGGAGCCTGGTGTTGCCATCCGGTTTCACCAATCCTCAGTCAAATCGTCCAACCCATGCTAGCATGGAAAGCGGACGTTAAACGATGATGATGATGATGATGATGATTTCCTCTAGAATTAATGCTTCACATCATCCCTGATTCACCTCTATTTATTCCTAATTCTTATGTCTACTCTTTGTCCAATATTATTACCAAATATATAATATCAAGTACTTCTTAAATTATTGCAAGTGAACAGGTTGCAGTTTCAAAGTGATGAAAATATTTTGACAAATTAAATTAAATGTTGAAATGAATCTAACGGTTTTTGTGTGTTTTTAAATGGCTTGTAAACACCTTCCATGCTGCAATTGCTTGGGTTTCAGCACATGATCTCAGATCAGGTCGCTTGCTATGCAAGTACATCTCCATAATTCTTAAATTATTGTATTACTGAAATGTAGTTTGGTGTATTACAGTAGACAATGATCATAGAGCACAACAGCAAGAATTGAGTAGAGAGAGGTAGAGAAGATACAGTGTAGTAGATAATATCTGTACCAAGGATATACTGATACATATCTTTTACAAAGAAAGTTAAGAGCTTGATTATTAATATATAGATAGTTGGGAAGCTCCATTCCCAAGATATACTGTTAGACATATTTAATGAAGAAATTCAGGAGTACAGTCAATAATATTGTTGTAAAAATCCCATATTCATAGCAAACTGTTAAACATAATTTATGAAGGAGCACAGAACATGTTATTAATGATTTTCTATACATGTTAAATCATCAAGTAAATAGTGAGAGAGAAAGTCAAACACTATTGGTACATGTGCACACACACACACCAATGTTGTGCACATATAAACACATGCTGTCTACTCTCTCATACACACAACTAATTGTCTTCAGAGTATGTATGTGTATACAAGTCATTCATTTAATGTCCTCCCTCATTCTATCATCTACACACTTTTACCATAGCACTTTAATATAGTTGATAATTTGTTGTTATTAAGCTAGTGTTTGGAATATAAATAAACATAAAATTTTGATGGGAGGTTTAATTTTAATCACTTTAAAATCAAGGAATTTGTATCATAGAATTAGGAGAAGTCTCAGATAAGTTTCTATCAAAAGAGTTAAATACTGATTTTGTACTGCTTGCTGCTGATGATCACAACATATTTTGTATGCAGTTTGAAGCAAATTCTTTGATCCTCCGAGAACTATTAACCAAGACAGTCAGAGTACCAGAAATTGAAATAAAAAAAAAAGAGAATCTTATATAAAGACACTTTTCTTCGTTTATTGAATCAGAAATTGGTAAAATATGTAAAGAAAAGAAAAATATAAGAAAAGTTCTGTTCCAAAGACATACAGGGATGATGATGAAGATGGTGATGATGATGATGATTCTTTCTACTATAGGCATAAGGCCTGAAATTTGGGGAGAGGGGACTCATCGATTACATTGACCCTGAAGGGATGAAAGGCAAAGTCAACCTTGGTGTAATTTGAACTCAGGACATAAAGACAGACAAAATCTGCCAGCTCGCTACCTTGATGATGATGATGATGATGATAATAATAATAATAATAATAATAATAATAATAATAATAATAATAATAACAACAACAACAATTGTGGTTTCAACTGTTGGTAAAAGACCAGCAAGTTCAGGAATGGGTTAAGTTGATTACATCAACCCCAGTGCTCAATTGGTACTTATTTTATCAACCCCGAAAGTACGAAAGACAAAGTCGGCCTTGGTGGAATTTGAACTCTGACTATAAAGACAGACAACATGCCACTAAGCATTTTACCCAGCATGCCGCCTTTTCACATTCTAAGTTCAAATTCCACCAAGGTTAATTTTGGCTTTCATCCTTTCAGGCTCAATAGAATAAGTAGCAGTTGAGTACTGGGGTTAATGTAATTGACTAACCCCTCCCCCAAAATTGCTAGCCTTGTGCCAAAATTTGAAAGCATTATCATTATCATCATTGAAGATGTCACACAGGATTCAATATTCAATAATAATAGTAATAATAATGCTTTCAAATTCTGGCATGAGGCCAGCAATTTTTTGGTGGGGTAGTGGTAAGTTGAATTCATTGACCCCAGTGCTCAACTGCTACTTATTCTATCGACCCTAAAAGGATGAAAGCCAAAATCAACCTTGGCAGAATTTGAATTTAGAACATGAAGATGCTGCTAAACATTTTGTCCAGCAAGCTAATGGTTCTATCAGCGCATCGCCTTAATAATGATGATGATGATGATGACAACATTGGCACCTACAAATTTGAGGAAGAGACACAATCAATTACATCAAGCCCGGTTTACTAGTGGTACTAGTAAACTGGCAGGTTTTTGAACTCAGAATGTAAAGAGGTGACAATGCAATACTCTACTGTATCTGCCACTCCACTGCTTAATAAGTAACAAAATATCTTTTATGATAATCATAGTTTGTTAGACACCTTTGTTAGGCAAATAAAGTTAAGATATTGCCTAAGGACAAAATACAACACCTGCAGCATGTAAAAACTTGGTCTGATACAAGCCAAGCACTTGGGTGGTAAGGATTTTTATATAGGTATGAATATTTTTTTTAGGGTTAGCATATGTATTATTAATGACCTTTCCAAAGATATTACTGACATGTGAAATGGTTGAAAATTAGAATTAAAAAAAAAAACAATTCCTAAGCTTGATTCACAGAGTTAATGGAATTGCAAAGAGCATCCAGTAATGTTCAGAGTAAAGTGAAGTGGATCAGTTCCTATTAGTAATTGAAACTGAGTGCCAACCTGCAATGTGGTGGAAAGACAAAGATTTTGCCACCTCATTGTAATGCTGAAAGTAAAAAAAAAACAAAATAATAATTGTTTCAAATTTTGGCACAAAGCCAGCAGTTTTTGAGAGGAGGGGGAAGTTGATTATATCAAAACCAGTACTTGATTGTTACTTATTTTATTGACCTCAAAAGGATGAAAGGCAAAGTTGACCTCAACAGAATTTGAACTCAGAACATTAAGACGGATGAAATTCCCCTATGCATTTTGTCCAGCAAGTTAACAATTCTGCCAGCTCACTGCCTCAATAATAATAATAATAATAATAATAATAATAATGATAATAATAATAATCTCTTGTTTTACTGGAGATAAACTGATTTCAATTCAGTTTCAATTGTTGTTGTTGTGTGTGTGAAAAGAAAAGAATAGAATATGAATCATAAAGACATGTTACGTCCTTCAATACTGATTGTGACAGCACGTTGAGTTTTCATTCGCCGTTTCTTTTCCTGGAACTGACGCATTTGAATTTCATATCTTGAGAGAGCTTTCTTTGATGACTTCTGTAAGGATTGAGAAGAAGAAAAAAAATGAATTCAATTTATAAATATTGTTACCAATATTATCAAAAAAATCTTTAAAAACAAGTTTTTCTGAGAATACACATGTTCCGGTTGTTAATTTAAATAATACAGATTTTTATATCTTCATTGTTTTACTGTTTGTCTTTCGATTGTGACAGAACATGAAGAAGTAAGCAATAGAGCATCTCTTTGGTATCATCTCAGTGATTTTCAGAGCTCTCAAACACCAGACAAACTATTTTGTAAAATGTTTGAAAACAACTTGCTAAGCAATAATTGAAGAGGGATAAAAATCTCAGAAAGAGAGGAAGAATTTGAATATAAAGAAATACAGCAAAAGGAAAAGATAAATTAAATATAGGGAATGAAAGAGAGGGATAAAGATGCAGAGACAGTATAAAAGAGAAAAATGAAGTAAATGATTGTCTTACCCGCGGGTTTTCATCAACATTCCATTTTGGTCGTACCACATAGTCTTTGTTGGAAGGCATAGGTACACGAGCTCTATAGACCCAGCCCTTCTCACCAGGACGAAGTGCTCTGCAAAGGAAACAATAGGATGTAATATAAGAGAAGCTTGAAATTCAATACTCTATGACTAATAGGTTAATATCAAAAAGAGGAATAAACCAAGCTGTAAAATCCTTTCTTTCATTAATTTAAGTAAAATGCTTGGTTTTAACACAAAATACATGTTTAAATCTCTTAGCAAGAACCTCATAATACCTGTAGAAGAGAAATAAAGCTCTAACTCAAATAAGTAACTGATTCATATAGGATTAAATGTTATGTTCAGAGTGACAACAGTGAATTTGAACTCATTATCCATGGATTGATAGCCCAATACTTTATGTACTTATCCATCACAATATATAAATATTTGTTATTATTGGAAAGACAGGCTAAAATATTTTGTAAAACAAAATTAAGCTAAAGGTTTTCTTTAGTTCAAACAGATGTTAATGTTCAAAAAATTCTTAATAATTTGAAACTTGGTTAGAGAAAGAAAATAGAAAATAGCAGGAATCATTAGCATCTAAAAAAAAAAAAATTTACAATTTCAGGTAATTACAAATTATAAAAAAACTTCATGTTCAAAGGAAAGTCTGATCTTTGTTAGCATGACAGCAGCGGACACAGTTCAGTCATCATAGATCCTATCAGTGCCATATAGTCACCCCAAACCAACTTTACATAAAGAAAAAGTTATAAAATTTTAATTTTAAACTAATTCTTAATTTCTTGAATCTCCTCTTTTCTTTGTAAGTCACTGACAATTCATTAGATTTTGGTCTTCTTTCCTTCACTAATATACTTTCTATTTATAAAGAATTTTCTGTGTACATGTTTCAGCACACTAAAACCTACATGCACTATTAATGATATTTCCCTTCTCTCTAAATTAGGCAGTATGAATGTCATAATTTCCACAGTTCTTCCCTTGTAGTTCTCATGCTTCCTGTTATTAGAATTTACTATATACAGTGAAGCAAGTAAACATTATGGTAATTTCATCCCACTTCATTTTGAGTTCAGGTTCTAGTATCAATAAAACAAATACAAGTAACATATCAGAGTAAGTGAAACAACTCCATAAACAATACACCTGCAAATAAAGCTACTACATTTGCTGCTTCCTTTGCTTCTAATTCCATTCTGCACACAGCACAAAAAAATCCTCTTGCTGTTTCACCACAAAAATTGTCAAAATTCACTGAACTTAAAAAAGTTTGCAGTCCAATGAATGATCAGTTATATCAGGACATGTGTACATGCTCTCCATGATGAGATATTCTCCTGACTGCCAATTACCAGCCTATTGCCCTCACTATTGATATCTTAAAAAGATTGAAGTAGTTGTAAACAACCAACTCCTTTAGTAACTACAAATTTAGCTCCTTCAAAGCCAAATCTATTAGACATCTTTTCTCCAGTGATCTTCTGTTCTTGACAATATTTTCTGTTATCTTATAGAAAACCTTTATCAGAAAAAGCTAAAAACATAAATCTCTAATCTGAGACTAAAACTATAAATTAAAAATTTTTATGAAAATCAGCTTACTTTTCTTCACTATTTAATGCTTTATCTATGTCTCTCCGGGGTGTTTCTCCACCTTGATCACTGTAATGAAAAGATTTGTTGGGGTCAAAAAAGATAACATCAAGAGAAATGAGTGATAGGATGAAAGAAAGGACAATTATTTTACATTAAAGTAGGTACAATGGTTGTGAGGTTAAGGTGTGGACTATAGACCATAAAAGACATTTGGTTGTAAAACATGCATGCCAATGAAATGCCATTTATATATGAAGGCATAAAAAAATTGAATCAGTATAAACAGTGCTTAATTTTGTAAATTTTATGATATGTGCATAAAATAAAGAGATAAAGCATTGTCATGTAGAATTAGCAAGTAATTTTATTTAAACTAGTAATGAAAAGTCAGCAACTAATACAAACTATACTTTCTAGGTGGGAAGTCAATGACTAACTTGAAGGAAAAATAAAGTAAGAGAGAAATGCTAAAATAGAAAGCGCACCTGACTCTCCGTTTTTTAGGCAACTGTTGGTAATCTCTTTCTTCTCGATCTTCTTTTGACAACATACTATAGTCTGATGTTAAGTTGAAAATTGGTCGAGACCATTCATCTGAAATAGACATATTCATTTTTTAACTTCCAAAGTCATTAAATACAACAAACATTTTACAAATTATATTTTTCAGATCAGGCAAATGGATTGATATGTTAGAAAGATGCCAGCTAAATCAAATCTTACTACTACTGACATACTACCCAAGTCACTTAACTTTTTTGGGGAGTAATTTACTACAGTGTAACTTAGTACCACAGACACAAAGTTGTGGGAAGCAACTTACTAGAGGTTCATTAGCTTGCCAAATCATATCATATACTTAGAGATGAGAAAAAAAAAATGTCAGATAATCCTCTAAACAATCACGTTACTTTGGCCAGTGGAACATCATTTAACTGACTATGTATTAGCTGTAATGGTGAGATTAAATCCTATTCATATGGGTTACAACAGAGAAGATAACCTTCTGGAGTACTATCATACAAGACATGCCCAAATATGACTCATACAAACCTTTCAATGATTACTCTCAAATGTAGTATAACAATAAATGCACTGAAGGTCACAGGTTAGAACACCACTTGCCTGAATACCCTTAGTTAAACATAGACAATGGAGCTGGCATTAATAATTTCTTTATTCTTTTCTTTTATTAGTTTCAGTTCTTGGACTTCAGCCATGCTAGCATTCTACTTTCAAGGGTTTTGGGTTTCTGCATAATTTTCATCAACCAAATTTTGCTCACATGGCATTAGTAAGATACACTTGTCCAAAGGATGCAGTGAGATTGAAACTGAATCCATATAACTGTAAAGTGAACAGGCCATACCTGCATCATCAAGAAATCATTTACAAAAAACAAACAAACAAAAAAACTAGTATTTGTTTAAATGCCATATTTGTAAATAATATGCATTTACATATAATGTGCATCACAGATTGATGCACATAGAAAAAAGTGTCAATTGCTGTCTAAAATACATCATAAAAGTTCATGAATTTTAAATAATGCAAAACTTGAATTTGAGAGTAACCTTTGAACTTCACTGGTGTAAGCTATAGAATAACACTAACAGTGTGAAAAATCACATGACCATGACTTACTTGGAAAATCAACTTCATTTTGATGATGATGGAATATTTAAATAAGCTTTTACTCAATTTTAGCATTTAATTTGTACAGTGATGCATAAGCAAGTAATTTAAAAAATTTCTTGAACATTTTTATAATGCTGTTTCTTTTCTTAAACAGTCTTTGAACTTTCATGTTTTAAACATCAAACATCTAGGATCTGACAAAATACTTTTGTTCTAATTAAAAAAAAAAGAATCTTAATAATCTGAAACAGCATTTTAAGTTTTCAGGTTAAAAACCATAAAAAAAAAACCTCTCAGTGTTTTGTTTGCAATTTCGTAGAACAAGAATTGTGTTGATATCGTATTGGTGTCTATTTATTGTAGGGATTTCCATCAAGTCATAAACAAAAAATAGAGGTTTATTGCTATCAATGTCAATTTTATTTTCTGAATGCTTCATATTGACAATCAGAAGTAAAATATTGCCATATTTAACCAGATATTGGTCAATACAATTTCTTATAAAAATATACTGAATATTTAATATAGTATCATCTAATAATAATTCTGCTTGTATCTCTGTTACTTAGCCCATCCATAACACTTTGACGCGATTAGTTGAAGGGAAAGGCAAAGAGTGAGAAAGAGGGAGAGTGCTGTGTATTAAGTCTATAAAATTGTGCATAAAGTATATAAAGTAATCATCTGTTGTAAAGTGGGTTCCTCCCACTGGTGTGATGTGTGACTGCTGCTGTATTGTAGTTGCTGTTTTACGCTAGTAGCCACAATAGTTACTAGTTATCAGATACTGTTGTATCTCTTTGTACTGGAATAGTAATACATTAACTTCTTCTGTCTTACCATTGCTGATAGCTCCACTAGACACTGACTAGAACTGTCAACTCTCGACCCTCTCTTGATGACGGCTACCGGTCTATTTATAATAGCTGCATCCTACCACTTTTTACCGGGAGGGATATACAGTTTCACTATACAACATCCCTTTTAATCATTTTATTTAACAATCAATTTCTTTTATTCACCCCACCTCCTCCTCCTTTTTAATATATACTCAATATCTTTTGTTCTTAGGGTCTTCTTTTAGGAATTCAGTTTTCTTCCTTTTCCTTGTACGTGTGGTTTTGACTTTTTGTAACAGTGTTGGAACCTGAAAAATGTCATAGCCAATCCATTGGTATTTCTACTCTTGTTTGTTCCTTTTCTATGACTCTTTCTTTAAGCTGATTTCTATGCCCCCTTTTCATTCCATTTCTGCTTCTTACACCAGACACCATTCTTCCTACATATGTTATAATTTCACCTTCTTCCTAGTATTGCTTGCCATTTTCGTACATTCTTATATATACCTTATCACTGATTCTAAAGAATTTTGGCATGTCTTTACCAGTACATATTTTTTTCTTTACTGGTAACAGTTTATCAAATACTGATTTCACCTTTCTGGCAAACATTAATTCTGCTGGTGGACTTCCTTCTGGCACATCTGGGTTCAGAGTTACCCTGTATACCCTTAAGAATTGTTGGATTGCAACCTAATCCGTGGCTTCCTTATTAGCTTTCTTTAAAGCTCTCTTAAAAGTGTCCACGAACTGTTTGGCCTTTCCATTCAATCTAGGGTGATATGGTGCTATCATTTTATGTTCTAACATGAACATCTTGCAGAATCTTTTAAACTCACAGGATACAAAATGTGTTCTGTTATCAGAGACAATTATATTCAGTAGACCAAATCTTGCGAACAGCTCGTGTATGAAGTATATTACTGTATATAAGGTTGGTTGTTTACACCTTGCAACCTCAGGCCATTTTGTGTAGCTGTCCACTATTATTAAGTAATAATATCCATTTACCAGACCTGCAAAATTGATATGCAATTGGGATCATGACTTCCGGCCAAGGTTCACATTTTCTAGTTGGTAGTTTTACTGCCAGTGCACATCCTCTGCAGCCTTTTACCAGGTTTTCAACTTCCTTGCCTATGCTTGGCCAGTATATGAAACTTCGCATCAGCGCTTTCATTCTAGAGATGCTTGGGTGTCCCACTTGGAACTCTTTTAGAATTTTCTTCTGTAATGTCTGTGGTATGACCACCCTCTGAGCGTACGTTAATACACCATCACATATAGAGTACACACTCACATCTTTGCAAACAGACCTTTCTTTATTTCCTTTTGTTGACCAGTTTTCTTTTTGTCATTCCTCACATTTTCTTTTTTTCTTCTAAAGTTACTGGTAGTTTACACTTGATGTTCCACATCACATATTTTGTTTCTGCTTCTGCTCTTAGTGTTGCTATTATGGTGTCCTTCAGCAGTTCATTATTTCTCAGAATTAACCAAAACAGACTACCGGCATGCCCCAATGTTTTTGAAGACAGACCACCGGCATGCCCCAATGTTTTTGAAGACAGACCACCGGCATGCCCCAACTTCCATTCTATAATCATAGTGTAATAGAATGGTACTCCACTGCTGCAATCTGTTTGCCACATGTGTTGGGATTCCTTTCTTGGATCTGTATACTGTTATTAGAGGTCTATGGTCTGTTTGCAACCAAAATCGTCTGCCGTGACTGAATCTGTGGAACATTTTCACACAAAATATAATAGCCAATGCTTCTTTTTCAATATCCTTGATAAGTGAGCTATGGCCTTTATCCTGCCATCATTATCTTTGTGTAGGAGCATCCCATACATGCTAGCATTATCTTTTAACTCATTAAATGCTTTCTGGCATTTCTCTGTCCAAACCCATTTGACATTTTTTTTTAGTAATTCAATAAGTGGTGCCCTTATCTTATGTATATTTGGGATATACACTTGGTAATAATTTATCAAGCTTAAGAATGCTTGTAGCATTGCCACGTTTGTTGGGGGTGGCATATTTTGTATTGTCATCACCCTTGATGGGTCTGGTCTGTGTTCACTTTCGTCAATTACGTGACATATGTATTTTATTTTTTCTATCAAAAATTTGCATTTTTCTTCCATCAGTTTTAGCCTATATTCACTTATTTTCTCGAATACTTTCTTTACGTGTTCAACGTGTTGCACCCAAGACTCACTCTTTATCAAAATGTCATTGAGGTATGCAATGGTGAAGTCGCAATCATTTAACATCACATCCATTATTTGCTGGAATATGGCAGGTGCTACTTTTACTCCAAACGGCAGTTGTTTGAACTTGTATAATCCATGGTGTGTGTTGATTGTTAGTAGATGTGTGCAATCTTCCTCTAACTGAATTTGAAGGTATACCTCTGAGAGGTCTAACCTTGAGAAAATTTTCCCTCTGTTTAGTTTAGCAAAAACCTCTTCTGGGTTTAATAGTGGGTAATTGTGTAAGAGTAAACAGTCATTTAATCCGGTTGAGAAGTCTGCACACACTCTTAGCTTATTATTATTTTTTTTATGTAGACGCCAGTGCTGCCCAGTCTGGATGGTCAATCTTTTCAATTGTATTCATGCTTTTCAACCTTTCTAGTTCTTTATTGACCTGGTCTACCACCATAAGTAGCATGTTCTGTTTGGGCCTGAAAATAGGTGTTGAATTTTCTTTGATAGCAATCCTTGCTTTTGTTTTTGTACAACAGCCTAAACCTTCCAAAAAAACTTTTGAGAAAGTTTCTTTCATTTTTTTTGTCTCAGTTCATCAATCTCATTTGATTGTTTGACTGCTCCATTTACATTATTGCACAAAACGCTTATGGGTGTATCCCATAAATTAAATTTCTCCATACATTCAGTGCCAAATAAATTCATGGATTTTTGCAACACATAAACATTCACTTTTCTGGTTCGACCTTTGAATGTTATATTACAAATGTATTTGCCCATAAACTATAATTTTCTTCCTGTAACACCATATGCTATTTTGTTTGGACTACATAATTTTGGTTAACCCATTTGTTTCCATGTTTTCTCACTTATGTTTATGATGTCACTTCCAGTATCTAATTGCATTCTGTCACTAGTGGTTTCAATTCTCACCTTCACAAATTTTCTGTTTGTTGTAGTCACAACTTTTCCTGCTGACAAACTATTTTTTTTTTCTCATTGTTCCATTTTCCCATCATTCTAGTTTTGCAGTGCGATTTTATATGTCCTGTAAACCCGTAGTGAAAACACTTTGCTTTTTTATACAGACAATCTTTTTTCACCACATACCATACATGGGTCTACATCCTGATATTTTTTGTTTTTCCTGCAACACTTTATTTATCTTCCAACTTTTTTTGCATTGGTCTTATGTGAAAACACTTTTTCTATTGAATTTCTTCTGTGTCGTGCCTTAATCTTAATATCATGTCACACTCTTCCGACAGTTTCTACAATGTCGAATCCTGATTTGCTTCCAGTTTTGCTAAATTTTTCATTTGGATTTCTGCATCCCTTTTGTCTGTCAAATCTTGTGCAAAAATCAAACACTTGAAAGAATCTGGAGTAAGCATATCCAGCCTAAATTTCTCACATTCTTTGTTGACTCTGCCTGTGTAAGTAGTGAAGTCTTTATCTTTGCTCTTTTCTATGTTTAAACATTTCCATATAGTATTAAACAGTGAGCTCTTTTCACTAAACATTTTGCATAAAATGTCAACTGTGTCGGTGAAATTTATTTTGGATGTTTTTTTTTTTGTTTTTTTGGCAATATGAGGTTACTATATTTCTCATGCTCTGCTGTTGCTAGTTTTCTTAAAACTAGATGCATTTTCCTTTTGTCTGTCCAATCCTGACATTCTTTTTCAAAAATTTGTTCAAATCTTCGAAAGTAAGCCTGGAAGGTTATTTGAATTCGTTTATGGAATCTGCTACATGGTCAGGCGAAAATGTATTCTCTAGTTTGGTTATTAAATTCATTAGTTGTAACATTTGCTACTGCAATCTTTGTTGTTGTTCTCGTTCCTTGAGTTGTTGTTGTTTTTGCAACTCAACTACCCCAGCTAACAAGTCTTCCATATTTTATGATTTTTGTAAGTTTGCACAAGATCTGTTTCTTTTTTGTTGAGTTATTTAATTTTCCATGTGAATTAGTTTAAACTATGTGTGAATGCTTTTTTTTCACTCCATGTAAATTTGTTTTTCCTTGTCACCACTGTTGTAAAGTGGGTTCCTTCCACTGGTGTGATGTGTGACTACTGTTGAACTGTAGTTACTGTTTTACGCTAGTAGCCACAATAGCTATTAGCTACTGGATACTGTTGTGTCTCTTTGTACTGGAATAGTAATACACTAACTTCTGTCTATCACTAATAGCTCCATAAGACACCAACTAAAATTGTAAACTCTTGACCCTCTCTTGATGACCATCTACTTGTCTATTTATAATAGCTGTCTCCTACCACTTTTTACCAGGAGGGGTATACAGTTTCACTATACAACATAATCGTATTTCAATTTCTTTCACTTTTCAATGATTAGCAGATGAATGACTATTTTTTAATACAGACACAACCCAGGCCACGCTTTCAGGATTTTTGGATCAAGTTTTCTGAAGTAACCCCATAAGTTTGCCATTAATTCCATGCAATATTCATGGGTCCCACTTTTGAGAAAGAAGACTAATATTTAATTCATATATAGGTTTAAACTTCTGCTAAAAAAGTGAGTGTTATACATAAATACTGTAATCTGAACTGGACACACAGGCTAATTAGTCTCTACCAGGATTTGTACTCATACATTTAGAATATCAATAACTTACAACAAATTTGACACTGTAGCATATATTTTCTCTAGTTACAGAACTGTGGTTAATAATAAAGCTTTACATGCTATTTCAAAAACTTTATTGTACATATACATAAGAAATAAATAAGAGTTTACATACTTATTAGTTTTCCAGCACAGATTTTATTTCCTCGAGTTTCTTTAGGATGTTTATATAAATACATTACTGCTTTTCCTATACCACTGCTCTTTAAGCTATCTGTTCCAATTGGTGGAAACTTAAAACAAATAAAAATCATATTTATTTTCATTAGAGCATTCCAAATATAAAGTTACAATAATCTTTTTCTCATTAACAGAACAAATTTGAAGATGAGTGAATTCAATTGCCTAAAGAAACTTGACTAGTACTTTATTATCCCTAGATGAATAAAGAGCTAAGTTGAACATGTGAACATGGAGGAATTTGATATGATGATATACTAAGATAAAATAAAATACCACAAGGTATTTAGTCTAGCATGCTACCATTAAAAATGATTTCTTTTTATAGTAATAATGATTTCTAACATTGGGACAAGACCACACATTTTAGAAGAGGATATAGTCAATAATTAAACCAACCTAGGGAATTATCTGCATGATTGAACTCAGAATGTAGGCTGATATAACTAAATAGTTCATAGCAATTGATCAAGTGTTTACCATTTGTGGCATGCACCACCATTTTGGTAATAGTGATAACAATAGCATCATAATTAATAATGATGTTATCAATGATGATTGTCATGCATCATAACTTCTATGAGTGGTTCCATTTTCCAAGCTGCCTTAACCTTGCTACATTTGTATATTATAATATTGAGTGATGAAATGTGAATTCCCACTAAGAAACAAAAAGAAGACATAGTATATGCAGTCATTCAAGGAAGAATGATGGTGATATCCTGATTTTAAACATTGGTTTCAACACGATAAAACTGAAGTAAGTACTGCAACATTAGTCAAACATAAGTGATGCTTTGATATGGCTAAATCTAGTAGCAACTTATGAAGAAGAAAAAGGTGCAAAGAAAGTGAACAAACAACCAAAAGTAAACTGTTTGTTTCCAGCTGTTATGTTGAACATAACATTCCCTTTACAAAAGTTGATAATCTTCTGATGGCATGTGAGAAAGCATTTCCAAACAGTAAGATTGCTGGAAAATTATCAATGAAAAGGATAAAAACTTTGGTATGTTATTCAGAATGAAATAGACTTTCATAAAAAAATTTTTTTAAAAATAGCGATGACATATCTGTAAGATAGAAAAGTTTTCTAACATAATTGATGAAAGTGTAGACATTTCAGTTACCCAAATTTTTGCTTTAGTTATGAGATACTTTGATTTGTAAAAGCAGAATATCACAAGCTCTTGGTCTTTATGATGCTGTAAAATATACCTTGCATGAAAGAAATATTCTTATAGAAAAAAAAACTGAATTTGCAAGTAATAGGTATTCTTCCTTGTTGGGTACCAAACATAGGTTCCTGAAAATATTGAAAGATGGTGTACCTTTTGCTTTTAATATAGGATATTTGTCATTCTTTCACTTTTTGAGTTGCACCCATTTATAGAGGTTTTCATAAAATATTTAACATCTTACTTTTCTTGCAGCAGCAAGAGCAATTGGATTTCACACTTATTCAAGAAAAGAAGTTATTGTGACCCCTTTCCGTAAAAAATATCTGAACTTGCACAAACAAGGTTGTTTTCCTGACAAATAATTATTACAGTGATATTAGAACAATATGATGCTTTACTTCATTATTTCTGAAATAAAACAAAAGTTGACAAGTCAAAGTTGATGGTACCAGGAGAATTTTAATGCATTAAGTCAAATATAAAACCAGTTTGGTGCCTGGTGTGAGTAAGACTACTGGAAACTGTAATATAAAAGAGGCTTAAAAGAACAACCATATTACATTGTCTATCATGTGGATAAATAGGGGAAACATTTGGATCTTAGGTAGAGGGCTCTGTTAAAAAAAAATATATTGCAATCTCCATTCCATGTTAGTACAACCAGCATTAAGCTTGTGATTTGTTCTGGGTAGTGTGAGATGAGAGCACAAAAGATGCATATTTCAGCACTCTGAAACAGATCCAAGATGGAACAACCATCAAGGATTGGGTACTAGTACGTTACAACCCTCACGGTAAAGAGCAAGAACTAATGGAAGAGGCCAAATTCAATCACCTAGATACAGTTTGTGTCTCCTGAACATAATTCCATGGGTCTGGTTTTGCAGATTTCGCTAGAGGGTGAAAACTCCATCACTCATGTGTGGTGCCAACTATGTCTGCACAGGCAGATGCAGGGATACTTACAAATCCCATAGTTCCTGGCTGTTAGATTTTAAGGAATGGATCCCACTAGGTGGGAGAGTTTGCCTCCAGAAGCTTAGACTGAAGGAAGGCTTGCAGTGGATGTTGCAAGTATATGCACCAAACAGCAAGCCAAATACAAATCCTTCTTTAATAAGGTCCCTGCAGCTTTAGATGTAGTTAAAACTGAATCATTTGTCCTACAAGGAGACCTCAATGCACATGCTGGCACTGATTACTGGATGTGAAAAGGAGTGATTGGGAGGAATGGCAACCCTGAACACAATGCAAATACAGAGGCCTTACTTCTGTGCTGGAAATGGGCTCACTATTATGAACACATTCTTCCAGAACAGAGATATCCATAAGTATACCTAGTATAGGGATACTTTGGGGCAAAGGTCACTGATAAATTGTTATCATCCCTGACCTCTTTGATTTTGAGCTAAATGATGACAACCTAGGTGTCTGTAACCTGAGACTATCTACAGCAATGAGTTTCCACAAAGCTAGTAAATCCAATGCAACTTACAGGATAAAGTCCTGGTAGATGATGAGATCAGAATACACTGAGGCACAAAAAGTTGCAGTAGAGCCAGAGTAAATTTCCAAGGCCAAGCCAAGAGAGGATTTAAAGTTAAGGAGGACTTTAGATCAGCCATTAAAGCATTCTTGTAGATTATTCACTGACTTTGTAACAAGAAGTCCTCTTCCACACCTGCCAGAGGAGAGCATTCTTGGGAGATGGAGAGAATACTTTGCTGATTTTCCAAATTCAGTTACAATATAATCTTCTGGTGGATATGGGGTGCAACTAGGGGCAAAGACCAACTTCACAGAGGATGAAATTGACCTAAGATGCTAAAAGCCTTAAATAGAGAAAGTATTATCTGGCTGATTCATGCATGCCAGGTAGCTTGAACCTCTAGAAAGATACCAAAGCAATGGCAATCTGGGGGATATACAGTATAACCAACTAGATATTCACTCTGCAGCAGGTCTTTCAGAAATTGTGGGAATATCTTCTAAGAAGTGTACACTTCTTTTGTAGCCTTCAAAGAGGCATATGATCATGTGCCACAGGGCATGCTGTAGAGGGCTTTGCACTGCAAATATACCAGGTTGACTTCAAAATTTTGTTTGATTTTTACTGATGATTTTTGGCAACTTGTATCTCCATATTATATCACTAATTTGATATACCTTGTCTAATTGTTGCTAAATTGTTTTTTCTTTATTTTACAGCCTTGATAATAAGTGGTGAAATAATTGCAATTAGAGCTATTTTATGTCCCCTATGGAAAAAAGGAATGAGTCCAAGGGCAGTAGCAAAATAAATTAATGATGTGGAAGGCCCAGGAACTCTCAATGAATGTGTGGTACAAAACTGGTTCAGATGAATCAAAGAAGGTGACACCAGCCTTGAAGACAAACCAAAATCAGGGAGATTTTTTGTTGTGCAAAATAAGGCCTTGCTTGAAATAGTTGAACAACAATCAAGCACAAGCACTTGTACATTATTGGCAGAATTTGGTTCTTCACAAGGCACTAGTAATTGACACCTCCATAAGCTTGGCCTTGTGAACAGACACTGCCAAGAAGCTCCTCATGAACTGACCAATGACCAAGCTCAACAATACAAACATTTGCAACAACTGCAGGCAAATTCTCAAGATGCTTGTTTTTGACATTGAATTGTAATTGAGAATGAAAACTGGATCTATTTTCATAATCCTAATGAAAGAAATAAATGGATTTATTCTGGCCAGGCTTCAGAACCTGTTGTCAATAAAGGGCAATTTGCTGAGTGTTTGGTGAAATTTCAAGGGGGTATTGCACATTAAGTTTGTTCCATATGGTCAACAATTGGAGTGAACTATGCTTTGGGAGGAGAGGATGGAGAAGGTACAAGAGAAGAAGAGAACCAAATATTAGTAGTTGCTGGAGGGCTTCTGCAAGAATGGATGGAGAATGAGATGTTTGCCTGTGGAAGTTGGTAGTCAAGGGCTTGCCATGAAGAACAATGTAGAGGCTGCTGAAAAAGCACCAAGATGACTCTGGCTGAAAAGAGGTGATTGGTGGTGGCAGGTCTACAATTCCACCAGGACACAGGCCTAGGGTTGACCAACCTATGTTAGACTGCCTGGACGGGGGTGTTTGATGTAAGACTCAAAACACTGACTGACTCCAGAGCACAACACTGACAATGTGTCCAAACATTGAATCAGTGGGTGTTGAACAAAAAGTACATAAACAAGATATTTACAATCATCCCATTAAAAAGAAGTAACATAGAATAAAAAAATTACCTCTATTAAAATTCTTAAGAAATTTTCTCTAATGGTTAAATGAGGTAAACTCCGATCAGGTAGTGGAGCCAACCATTCCTAGAAAAAACCCAAAAGTAAAATTAGAATATGAATAGTTGTCCATAAACTATAGTTTGCTAACATATCACAGTATGGATAATCTAATTATCAAGCAGAAGAGTTAACTTGGATACTTGGATATCAATATAGAATAATGAATTCAAATATCATTACAATCACTTTGTTGAACATTAACTAATATTCTCTGCTTCCCTTGCTTCCAACAATTGTAATCAGCTAGAAAAATGTTTCTCAATTATGCAAATTTCCAAATTTTCGAAACAATAATTGTTATGTAACAAGTAGTGTGTCATGTGAAAGTTTCAATTTAACACATAACAAATGCAACAACTTAAAGAATAACGCAAGAAAGAAATCCAAAAGTACTTACTGTCATAGCACTCAAAATACCACAATCAAGGAAGGCAATATGGAGATCAGTTCTGGATATAAAATAAATAAAATAAGTACAAAAAATTAAAATCAAATTTAGAATAGATTCTATCTGGATATTTTTTATTCTTTAATATCATCATTACTGAACTAATTACTGGCTTATAGGCTATAAGCTTATATTTCTTTTGTATCTGCAAAATAGAGGTATTCAATTACACTGATTAAAAGCAAATCCTGACTGGCCCTATATAGAAGGAAAACAAATAAATCACATATGATTTGTATGAAGTGCAAAAGTTACAACTGACTGGGCCATTAGGATGATGGCCAGCCAGCCAGCCAACAGGTGAAAGTGGTTTTCATATTTCACCAAAAGCTCCCAACTAATTTTCTAACAAAAGGACTTTACTCTTAATGACTTATGAGACAATGGGGGAAAAATATTGTTGCTTGGACTGGAGACAAGTTAATGAAGAAGTGATGTGGTGGTGAAAGGGAGAGGACCAAGACAGATGGTATGAGTGTCAGACGTATGAGGTAAATGAAGTTCAGCATTGAAGACAGAAAGTAAATAGAGTCAGGGCCACAAATAAGGTGAAGAGTTCAAGTAGAGACTGAAGAAAGGAGAAAGCAGAAAACAGAGAACAACTGCACCTAAGACTAAGTTAATCACAGATATGGACACATATACACAGAAACAGAAACGATTCTTTCAATTTACTTGAAAATATAATGCCAATCTCCACTCCCACTGATCAATCTCATACAGTACCTAGATTGTAAATTTTGCACTATGACTGAAGATTATGCACAGTGACAAGTTCCATGACTAACTCTTCAATGTCCATAACAAAACCAAGCAAGTCTTTGAAACCTATATAGCTTGTTCCTTTAACTTCTGTAGCCATTTGATAAACTACTTCTCAGTTTGCATATAATTCTAAATGTTTTGTATATAAATCTGTATACTTAGCACGAAAAGAAAAAAAAAAAGGGAAGCTGAAAGAGGTTTGCTAATATGCTAAGATTGTAGGATCAGAGGCATGAGGAATTCTGAATTGCATGGCAGTGTGTGAGAGAAAATTGCAAAGTTCCCACAGAAAATGGCACTTTACTTCTTATTAACATTGAAAAAAAAAAAAAAAAAAGAGACATGGAAGTGCTATTATGAGAAAAATACATAAGAGAAAGAGTCTTCCCAATGTCCCAACAGAGAGATCAGTCTATTCTATTAACCAAGGCCTATTCCCCATAGGAGGAGGTAGCCACAACAAGACACACACCAGGCATTCCACTCATTTCCCAGCTCAAAAAGGCGAGCCCTGTGCGATACTTGGGTCAAGGCATATAATGCAACCCTCAATATCAGCAGTGGGACTCGACAGCATATGCTGGTTCCGTACCCCTTTGAGCAACATCAATTCACTCATCTGTCCACACTCTCGTGTCTCTTACTCCAACACCTCTAACCACCAAAGCTTTCCTCACTCCATCCTTCCTCACAAACCGAAGTCTGCCTCTGGTTCTGCTGCCTACCACTTCTGCTGTCATCACCTTCCTTACCATCTGCTCCTCTTCCATCCTTTCCATGTGGCCAAACCACCTCAACATTTGTCTATCCATTCTGGTACATAGATTTTCTCTCATTCCTACTCGCCTTCGCAGCTCCTCATTCCATCCATCTGTGTCACACTGACCACAGCCCCAAAACATCTCATCTCAAACACATCTAGTTGCCTCCTTACCATCTCTCTCAGACCCCCACGTCTCTGCAACATATTACATTGTTGGCACAATCACTCCTTCATAGACACCTCTTTTCACTTTCATACTCAACCATACCTTTCACAACTCTAAGTATCTTACTCCCTTCCCTCACTCTATATCCTACTTCCTCAGCCAAACCCCCATCTGCCATCACATGTGATCCCAGATACTTAAAAACACTCACCTCCTCCAACATCTCACCGTTTATACTCACATCCATCCTACCAGCCATTCCATCTCTTGAACATCTCATTACCTTACTTTTAGCTACATTCACTTTCAGTTTCCTCTTCTCACCCTCTTCCACCAGTCTCCTCAGTTACTCTTCCGAATCCGCTACCAGTGCTGTATCATCAGCAAAAAACAACTGACTCACCTGCCATTTCTCTTCATTTTCTCCCACCATTTGGGAGAGGCATGAGGAATTCTGAATTGCATGGCAGTGTGTGAGAGAAAATTGCAAAGTTCCCACAGAAAAAAATGCTAGAACCAGAGGTTCTAGCACTCACTTCTCTCACCACACCATCCATATATAGATTAAACAGCCATGGAGACATCACACAACACTGTCTTAACCCCCTCTTCACATCAAACCACTCACTTCATACAACAGCAACACCTGCCACATTGCATCCCTAGTTAGGTCTTCAACCAGGAAGAAGTACTACTGATGCCATTTTCATAGAGAGACAACTGCAAGCAAAGTATTTAGCCACAATATTTGATAAGTGTTAACACTGAGAAAGCTAAGGGTAGATGAATGGCTAATGCAAGCCTTAGAAGCCATGTCTGCCACCACCATCAGCCTGCTTCAGAATTATGCACCCATTCCCCTGCTCTTCTTTTGTTCTTCACAAATCCATTCATACCTTTCCCTGTCCTGCATGTAGACACAGCTTCCACCTACATACACCTCAGTCTGGCTCACCTCCCCAAACACTGACACCTTTCACTTATACACACACAACTACATTCATCTACCATTCTGCCTGTCTCTCTCTCTCTCACACACACCTATATTAACATTCTCATACATATGATTCTTCATCTTTGGCCATTCATCCCTTCACTTACCTATGCAGGCACACACATCAGCACATATCTACTCTTCAAATACTTACATCTGTACACTTGCTGTCACACCTACATACATTTTTCTACACTTCAGCAATCCTGTTTTGGTTGACACTTTTGATTATTCATTCTACCTGTTACTCCTGCATGACTGCTACTTACTTTTTAGCTTGTTAACACCCTCCTACACACATCTTCTGATGCTTCCCATCCCCTTACTTTTCGTTCTTTTCTTAAGAGAGGCCATTTTACTTCTTTCTCATTTCTGTTCATTTTCTTTCTTCTATGCAATACAGGTATAATATCTAGCTTTACGCTTTCTCTAAGTTATTTCATCTTTTTGGATTGTAGCATTTTTCTGATCACTTTTCATCATCTGCACACTCTATTGATTTCTGTGAACTGTTAACCAATTTCTTTGACATCTGTGATGTCAATTTGAGCATTTTTCTTTCATTTTGAAGTTTAGCTGAAATCACCCCGCTTGGAAAAATGTGCTTTTGTTATGAACTTGCACACACATCAATTAATAACTTTCACCCTTGCTCATGCTATCCTATGTGCTTCATCAATATCTGACAGAAACGTTAACACACCAGCTGAAATGCTTAATGGCATTTCGTCTGTCTTTACGTTCAGAGTTCAAATTCCACTGAGGTCAACTTTGCTTTTCATCCTTTTGAGATCAATAAATTAAGTACCAGTTGCATACTAGGGTTGATCTAATCAACTGGCCCCATCTCCCAAAATTTCAGGCCTTGTGCCTAGAGTAGAAAAGAATATCTTTATTCCCACACATTTGCATATATTTTCACCTCCTCACATACATGCTTTCACATAACTCATCTGACAACTACACATACACAAACATCCCCACTAACTAATTTCACTATATTTCTATACATCTATACACTTAACTACACAAACATGCACACACCATTCCACCTTATGCTCACTTCCAGACAGATATACATGTATCTACATGCCTGCCCCTTTCTCCCTTCTTAACTTACCTCCTCACACACAGTACAGCATTCTCACCTGATTTCCACTTTGTCATATTCCTCCTGTATCTTTTCTTCCGCCTTTTTTTATACACTGGTTATTTCTTTTTCTCACTTCTTTGCTTCTTTCCTTCTTCTGATGAAGGACTAATGTCTGAAACATTAAAACACTTGCTCTCCCTCCCTCTCTCTTTCACCATTGAAATGTTAAACTAATAGCATACTTTCCCTCCTAATTTTTAAAAATGTTTCTTGATTTTATGCCACTAACTCTAAGCAGAAGTGAAATGTATGGAGCATACAACTGGTTTTTCTTTTTCTGTACTCAAACATATTGTGTATAAAGACGTAATTTTCATTTTCATTATAATACAGCATTCACTAAAAATGTAAATACACATTCTATACAACGTGTACTATAAATATAAAAAAAATTGGTGCAGGCATGATTGTGTGGTTAGAGGTTCACTTTTCAGTTCAGTTCTATTGTGTAGTACTTTAGGCAAGTGTCTTCTAGCATAGCTTTGGGATAACCAAAACCTTGTGAGTGGATTTGGTAGATAGAAACTGAAGGATGCATGATGCATGTTACACACACACACACACACACACACACACACACACACACACACACAAGTATCATCATTTTCCATGCTTACAGAGGTGGGAGGACTGCTCCAGATTCTGCTGTCTGCTTTGGCATCGATTCTATTGCTGGATACCCTTTCTTGTGCCAATCACTTTACAGAGTGTACTGAATGCTTTTTTTATGTAGCACCAGCACTAGCAGGGTTGCTGAGTAATTTGTTAAACAAAGACCCTCAGCTGGGAGAGGGAGTGGTACTGTGGAAGGTGATTTGTGCCAGTTGAGAGGTTAAAGTATAATAGAGGTATAGAGTGTCTTACAATAGAAGAGATACTTGGCTACTCCTTGTAGGAAGAGGAAGTTGAGATAGAGTTAGAGAGAAAGACAGACAGAGAGAAAGGTATATATATATTCCCCTCTTGTACCACTTATATTTCCCTACTTCAGTACTTTCTGGGTATGTTCTGATGCATCTCCAATATACTTCTCTCTCTCTCTTACTATATATATATATATATATATATATATATATATCTATCTCCTGTACAACTTATATTTCCCTTTTATATATATATATATATATATATGTGTGTATATATATATATATATATATAGATATATATATATATATTTCGTATATATACGATGCAAAAGCATATAGAAGATATGAGAGAAGTTACACAGCAAGAATATGAAAAAGTAGAGAAAATTTTCAATGCACACATGGGAATGTGGTGTAACATACTCCAACCTAAGAAACACACAGCACAGAACTTCACATCATCCAACAACGACATTCCTACACTCTATGGGTTACGAAAAGACCATAAACCCATTGCAGACCCTATCATGGGCCCCCCCATGTCGACCGATTTCTGGTGCCAATATTGCCAGCAATTAGAGGCTGTCATTCTTCCTTTCACAGATATTAAGACCACACATCGAGATGTCTCCTGATGTTTGTGAAAGCACTGAGGACCTCCTCAGCAGAGTCAATGAATGTAACTGCTCCCATGACCTGACAGATTGTATTATAGGCAGTATGGATGTAGTATCTCCCTATCCATCCATTGACATTGACTTTGCCGTAGAGAGATGTGTGGAAATTATTTCGGAAAGTGAAGTAACCTTCCGTGAAGTGAACACAAGGGAACTAGGCCTCCTCCTAAAGCTCGTTTATAATAATGAATACTTAGATCACCACGACCTAACTAGGTTCTGCCCCACCAGGTCAGGACGAGGTAGACCACCTACGGTCACATCAGCTGCTAGAAAAACCACCGCAGAGCGTTGGAATGGATGGAATACAACCACCCACGACCCAGAGGATAATATCCAAACACGAAAAATGGTTGCACATGCTGTAGGTGCAAGTCTGAAGACCACCCTGCAGAACCATATAGTTAAATTCAATGAAAAACTATACATGCAGGTCCAGGGAGCGGCTATTGGTGTCAGTGTGGCCGGAGACGTGGCAAGCCTATTCATGACCTGGTGGGACAAAAAGCTGAAAACAACTCTCGAAGAACACTCAGTAACAATCAAACTATACGGGAGATATGTGGATGACATTAACATCGTAATCAAAACACCATCAAACATTCAGACTGAAGAGAACGAGAAGATCGTGATGGAAAACATCCAGAATATAGCTAATACAATACACCAGAGCATCAAGGTAACAATAGATTACCCAACAAGACACCTAAACATGAGAC
>NC_068990.1:49591441-49592008 GCF_001194135.2 Octopus bimaculoides
GATACTGATTTTTAATTACCCACAAGGGGCTGACACAGAGGGGACAAAAAGTGAAAAATGAATGACAAAGATGAGATGGAAATGAAAAATGAAAAATACAATGAAGCTTTTCGGCCCCACCTGTTTTATTAAGAGATCAATATAGTCTATGTATTTTGGTAGCACACTTGTGTCCATTTTACTCTCCCAGTATTGAAAGCCTTCCTCGTATGTGTGTGTGTGTGTGGGTCATGCCCATAGAGGGTATGTCTGTAAGTATGGCTATGATTTTTACTTAGCTTGACATGTTTTCTCAAGCTCAGCAAAATACTAGAAGTCTTCGTCCTGGCACAGCTTGTACATGTGTGTGTATACACACACACACACATTTGTTTTAGTCATTAAACTGCAGCCATGCAGTCTAATTGACCCCTGTACTTACTTTTAAGCCTGATATCTATTCTAGCAGTTGCTTTTTTGCTGAACCACTAAGTTATGGGGATAGAAATAAACGAACACCAGATGGTTGAAAAAACACATGCAAAAATACACACACATAGATAGATACATTACATATATATATATATA
>NC_068990.1:49593063-49593701 GCF_001194135.2 Octopus bimaculoides
GTGCGTGTGTGTGTGTATTTTGTACGTGCGCATGTGTGTATGTGTATGTTTTTGTGCGTGCGTGTGTGTATGTGTGTATGTGTATGTTGTGTATATGTGCGTTGCTGTGTACGTGTGTGCGTGCGTGTGTTGTTTATGCCCATGTGTGTGTGATTGTCTGTGTGAGTGTGTTGTGTTGGTGAGAAGTGTGTATGCGTGTGTATGTGTGTGTGGGTGTGCGTGTGTGTGTGGGGTTGTGAGTGTTAGGTACGGGTGCGTGTATGCGCGTGTGTTTATGTGTGTGTCCGTGTGCGTGTGTGTGTATTTTCATGCGTGCGTGTGTGTTGTGTATGTGAGTGAGTATTGTGTATGTGAGAGGTGTGTGTGTATGTGTGTACGTGTATGTTTGTGTATGTGAGAGGTGTGTGCGTGTGTTTATGTGTGTGTGTGTGAGAGCGTAAGGATGTGTGCCAGGTATGTGTGTTATTTTGTGTGTGCACTCCTGTGTGTGTGTGTGCATGCGTATGCGGCTGTGTATGTAGGCGTGCGCGTATATATGGGTGTGTGTGTGTGTGTCTGTGTGTGTATAGGGCTGTGTAAGGTGTGTGTCTCTTCCACCGTGCGTGTGTGTGTGTGTGTATATATGTGTGTTCATCTAT
>NC_068990.1:49594979-49595963 GCF_001194135.2 Octopus bimaculoides
AAAGAGTATAGGGGTGGGTTAGGGAAAATGGGGTGGGTGGTGGGATCGAACTGGAGGCGACGGAAGGCCCGTAGGATCCTCCGACGAAGGGGTAGGGTGGCAGGGTGGAAACGGAGTGGGAAGGGGGTACGGTTAGAGGATTGGTGTGGGGGAGGAGAGAGGGCGGTGATGCGGTCGATTCGACGAGCGCGGGCGAGGGCGGATTGGATAAGGTGGGAGGGAGTATTTATACACAGAGAGGCAACCCTTTACAGAGTGCCTTACTTGTTAGATAGGGCAGCCAAACCCAAACCACGAAAAAAGTAATTCCAAAGAGAATGGAAACATTATTTACAGTTAATCCCAAACTCATTTCTGTATTAATGAACAAATAAATTAATTTGTCATCTGTACTTCATCAGTGGGATCATCTAAGACAATGAATGCATCTCACTGATAAAGAGAATGAATGGGAGAAAGAGAGCCTGCCGTATGTCGACCCAACAGAGGGACCAGCGATTCGAGTTGACAGTACCATGGTACATAAAGCTATTGAGACTATGAAGACAGGGAAAGTCCCTGGCCCTTCAGGAATCACTGCAGAGATGCTCAAAATATCTGGCAGTGTTGGCTATAGCCTAGTCACCCGTATTGTTAACCAGGTGATACATGAAGGAGTCATACCCAATGACTGGTGTAGCAGCACCATAGTCAAATGCTACAAAGGTAAAGGTGACGCTTTAGATACAAATAATTACAGAGGTATCAAGTTGTTAGATCAGGTAATGAAAGTCACGGAGAGGGTCATAGCCCAACTAATTACGGAGAGAGTCAGTTTAGATGAGATGCAGTTTGGGTTCGTGCCAGGGAAAAGCACCACTGATGCTATATTTTTGGTAAGGCAGCTGCAGGAGAAATACCTAGCCAAAGATAAACCTCTGTACCTGGCTTTCGTTGATATGGAGAAGGCCTTTGACAGGGTCCCCCGATCCCTTATCTGGTGGT
>NC_068990.1:49596707-49607700 GCF_001194135.2 Octopus bimaculoides
AACATGGGCCGTGACTGCTGAGGACATGCGTAGGCTCACAAGGAATGAAGCCAGTATGCTCCGATGGATGTGTAATATCAGTGTGCATACTAGACAGAGTATTAGTACCTTGAGAGAAAAGTTGAACTTACGAAGCATCAGTTGTGGTGTGCAAGAGAGACGACTGCGCAGGTATGGTCATGTAGCGAGAATGGATGACGATAGCTGTATGAAAAAGTGCCACACCCTAGTAGTGGAGGGAACCTGTGGAAGAGGTAGGCCCAGGAAGACCTGGGATGAGGTGGTGAGGCACGACATTTGAACATTGGACCTCACCGAGGCGATGACTTCTGACCGAGACCTTTGGAAATATGCTGTGCGTGAGAAGACCCAGCAAGCCAAGTGAGACCTAAATCTAAGGCCTCAGCCAGTCCACTTATGCATACCTTCCTTCATTGGACACTAAACTCCACTTGCGAAGACCTGTTGAGGCAAGTGAAATCGAAATCGAGATCGAGTTAAATTTGACAACCGGCACCCATGCCAACGTCGACTCCTTCATTGGGACACGAAACTCAGCTTGCGAAGACATATTGGGGAAAATGAAATCGAAACCGTGATGGCACCTGTGCCCAGCGTCGCCTTTCTGGCACTTGTGCCCGCGGCATGTGTAAGGACTTTCAAGCGAGATCGTTGCCAGTGCCCCTGGACTGGTTCTTGTGCGGGTGGCACATGAAATACACCATTTTGAGCGTGGCCGTTGCCAGTACCGCCTGACTGGCCTTCGTGCCGATGGCACGTAAAAGCATCCACTACACTCTCTGAGTGGTTGGCATTTAGGAAGGGCATCTAGCTGTAGAAACTCTGCCAAATGCTGTGCATGAGAAGACCCAGCAAGCCAAGTGAGACCTAAATCTAAGGCCTCAGCCAGTCCTCTTAGGCGTACCTTCCTTCACTGGACACTAAACTCCAGTTGCGAAGACCTGTTGATGCAAGTGAAATCGAAATCGAGTTAAATTGGACACTAAACTCCACTTGCGAAGACCTGTTGAGGCAAGTGAATCAAAATCGAGTTAAATTCGACGACTGGCACCCATGCCAACATTGTCTCCTTCATTGGACATGAAACTCAGCTTGCAAAGACTTACTGAGGCAAGCGAAAGCGAAATTGTGATGGAACCTGTGCCTAGCATCGCCTCTCTGGCACTTGTGCCTGCGGCATGTGTAAGGACTTTCGAGCGAGGTCGTTGCCAGTGCCCCTAGACTGGCTCTTGTGCAGGTGGCACATAAAATACACCATTTTGAGCGTGGCCTTTGCCAGTACCGCCTGACTGGCCTTCGTGCCGGTGGCACGTAAAAGCACCCACTACACTCTCTGAGTGGTTGGCGTTAGGAAGGGCATCCAGCTGTAGAAACTCTGCCAATTCAGATTGGAGCCTGGTGTAGCCATCTGGTTTCACCAGTCCTCAGTCAAATCGTCCAACCCATGCTTGCATGGAAAGCGATGATGATGATGATGATATATATATACATACACATATATTGAAGATGAAGTAGATGCTATGTAACTTTTTGTAACCTTGAAGGACCACAAAGACATTTTTATGCAAAACCATAGCTGTAGAATGAAAAATCACACAACAAAGCGAAACAGGTATTATCAGCAAATCTAAAGATAACATCATACAACAAATCAGAGCATCCTCAAACCTTACTTAATGGATATGTAGTTGTGCAAGCATCAAATCATCATGACCATCATTTAACGTCTGTTTTCCAAGCTGGAATGGGTAAGATGGCTTACTTTCTACAGTTGGATGCCGTTCCTAATGCCAACCACTTTAGAGTGTACTGGGTGCTTTTCATGTGGCAGCAGCAGCACTAGTGCTTTTTATGTGGCACCAGCATCAATGCTTTTTATGTAGCACCAACACCAGTGCTTTTTACGTGATACCAGCGCCAAAGCTTTTTACATGGCACCCTGGTTTTGGAGATCAATTCTATTGTGGCAAGTGGATCTTCCTGAGTACAGCAATGTGCTACACATTACAGTTTTTGCCATCTTCATGAGGCTTAGTGTTTTGAGATCGGCCTTCACTACTTCATTCTATGTCTTCCTTTATCTCTCTCTTCCACAACTTCTCTCCACTTTAAGTGATCGAGACTTCTTCATGCAACTGTCCTCATCCATCCACATCACATGGCTGAACCAGTGCAGTCTTCTCTCTTGTACACTGCATATAATTCTTCTTATGCTCAACTTTTTTCTCAATATACTAGTGCTCCATCACACATGTATAGTGATATTGCACATCCAGTGGAGCATACAAGCTTTATTCCTTACTAGTCTTCACATGTCCTTTGCATTCAGGACCCATGTTTCACTACCATGTAGCATTGCAGTTTGTAGACATGCATAATACAATTTTCCTTCCACTGGGGTGGGGGGGAGACCTTTGACTGTCAACTGAGGTAAAAGCTCTCTGAACTTTCTCCATCCTATTCTTATTCTAGTAATTAAACTTTTGGTACATCCTCTTCCACTGCTAATTAGGTTGCACATTACCAGAGAGCCTCCAGGACATTTGAGGAAATCAGTTTCCTGTGTATCTGTAGACTTTATAGCACCTGTACATCTTCCACATACAAACATTACTTTCTCTGTCAATCTTCCTGCTATTTCACTTGCACCTCTTGTGTGTCCATAGTTTGCATTGGGTACACTGGATGAAATTTTTGCCTACACCCTTCCTACATACCAAGCAAGGCCATTTACATGAAGTGAGTAGGGTCCTGTCAGATTTCTTGCTTACTAGGACCTAGGACTTTGATAAGTTAACTTTAAGACCCTTTGATTTTAGATTTTGTTTCAACACATGGAATTTCTTTTCTAATTCTGTTACAGATTCTGCAAAGAAGGCAAGATCATGAGCATATAATAGTTCCCATGGACTTCCAATCTTAAATTTTTTTTGTTATGGGCTGGAGGAAGATGACAAATAGGAGAGGACTAAGAACTGAACCACAATTAATGCCTACCAGTACACTAGATTGGTCACTGCAGTTGTGTCTAATTCTTACCCTGTAATGTCCTATACAGCTTTCAAAAGCCATTCATGTACCCCTACCTTCCTCAGAGACCATCATATCACAGAGCAAGGAACTCTGTCAAATCTATGGTGCTTCTCCACAGAACAAAGTCAAACTGCATCTCACCTAGTCTAATTCTGTCCCTAATTAATTTATGCTATAACTCTCTCCACAACTTTTATCCCCTGGTCCAGGAATTTGATGCCTCTATAACTACTTCTATTTGACACATCTCCCTTGTCTTTTTAGCAGCTCACTATGATGCAGCTACACCAGTCACTGGGGATTAATGCACCTTCCAGAATAACCTGATTAACTATACAGGTGACTAGACTGTATCCAACTCTACCAGATATCTTCTGCATCTCAGCAGTGATTTCTGATAGACCTAGGGCCTTCCCTGTCTTCATATCTTTAACTGCCTTACCTACCATGTTGCTGTCCATCTATTGGATTCACATGGTGGAGACTCCTTCCACCTATTCATTCTCCACATTTAATAGCCTTGCATTATAACTCTTCCACATATTTCTTTCCAGGATTGCTAAGAGCAATTCCTCTGTATACACATCTGTCCTGCAGCATCTTGATTCTTTCTAACACACTGCCTAACAATCCGGAACACCTCAAGTCTCTGAAATTCATGCTGTAAGACATAGGCAAACCTCTTCCTTTCTGCTTCTGCCCTAGGTACATAAACTTGATACCTAGCTTTTCTTTTAGCTATCTGATATGGTTCTTTGCTACCGCCACTCTTCCACTCTTTCCAAACCCATCTCTTCACTCTTAGAGCCCTGTCGACCACACTATTCCACCACAATGTCACCCTTTGTCTAGTAGAAGCTTTGCTCCAACCAGAGATTTGGTCAGTTGCCCTCAGTAGATTGTCTCAAGTGAATGGTCCAAGAAAATTGAAGATAAGCCCAAATGCAAATTCATCCAGTTCGATATTGTCGAGTTTTACTCCTTGATCTTCAAACCAAAAGGCACTCAAATTTAGTAAAACATATACAACAGACACTAACATCAATATAGTCATTGCTTTTTCATAATACCTACTGGGTGAATAGAATGGGGATGAGTTATTTGATGTCACTATAGGGAGATATGATAGAGCAAAGATAGTGGATCTAAGCCTTTACATCCTACATGCTTTTAAAAACAAAATAAAAGAAGCCAATATAGGATTATATTGTGATATATATATATTATGTACTATTATTAATACATAATAAAAAAAATGGACATGATATGGATAGAAAAATATACAAAATATTTAGTTGACCTAAAAAATTTCAATTAACACAAACCTTAAAGAAGTTAGTTTCCTAGATATTAATATGAATCTTAGCACAGGCAAATTTAAACCCTCCCATAAACCAAATGAAGACACGTCCTACATTGACAGAGGCTCTAACCATCCAGTGTCAATAATCGGACAATTAGTTAATAGTGTTAGTAGGCATATTTCCAACCTATCTGCCAATAAAGCTACTTTCAAAAAAAGTAGCCCTATATTATAATGCCACATTAGAAAGGTCCAATTTTAAGAATTGTATAACCTATATTGAATCAAATATAGATAGACAATAAAAGATATAGACAGAGAAAAACATTATGGTATAATACCCCATACAGCATGAATATAGCTACAAATATAGCTAGAAAATTTCTGTAACACAAAGACACCCACTTCTGACACTCACATAAATAACACAAGATCTTCAATAGATGTACAGTTAAAGTTAGCTATAGTTGCTTTAACGCAAAGATCAATGATTTTCAATCACAAAAATAACAACATTAATATCAATCAATGCTAACATACTTATATATTTAGCTTTAAGATTCTGTTGCTTGCCTAGTGTACCAGTGTTATTATTCTTGTTCTTAGTTGTCTTATTTATATTAAACTTCTAATTGTATTTACTCTTATAGCACACCCTATGAAAACTAATCAGATTCATTACACAATCATTATTGGGTAGCTTTATAAGTGGTAAGATTAGGGACATAGTAAATTTTTTCTTTATATCCAGCTTCAGATAAAGAGTGGGATATTTTTAACAATAAAGTTAATGATATTTTTAGAATGATTAGAATTTTTACTTACATACCTTGAGTATTCACTCAGTTTGTGGTATGGTTGGCATAGTCTTGCGCTCAAGTTAAAGATAACATCCAGGAAGTTAATTCTGCTATATTCATTTTCAAAGAGATAGACAAACTAAGACTATTAAATGATCTAAAGAATTTTACAGGACCTTACTAGATCTATAGATAGTAAAAAGAGCACCATCCCTATATAATCTTCCCCCTGATGCAAGAAATCCACTATGTATACAATTAAGAATACAAATCTCCACTAAGTCTAGTTTTTTCAGCTGTGTATTTTTGTACCTGGTTTCCACTTACTACATACATACGTAAAGTTCCCATCTATGTTTTAACATCATCTCCTTTGAAATAGTCACCTTGCAATCCTGCCACTTTTAGTCCCAGTGTTCCTTCCCCATTTAGATTCTTATGGAAAAGTAATTTTTCATAAGCAAGTCAAGGACCTTCTGCGATTCACTCTGGATCTTGACAATGGTGTTAAAATGGTGACCTTTGAGTTGCATTTTCATCTTGGGGAATGGACAGAAGCCGGCAGGTGCTAGATATAATGATGATGTAGCAGAGGCTCAATTACTCTTGACCTTTAGCTACCCATATTGTGGCTTCTTTCTTTTAGCTACCTATTTTTGGTTCATCATGTGATGGTCCAGTCCACTTAACTTTACTTGGACTGTCCACCCCTTAACACGATGGACTCACCTAGCATCCCTATGTCAGCTATTTAAAGGACTATTTTCCCCGCTAATTCTTAGGAAAGTGAGTTTTGCTATGAGCAATTTTGGATCTTTGATGTGAGAGCAGTTTGATTCCACTATGCAGCTTCAGCCTGAACAGAATTGTAACCAGAATCCTTGACGCTATGTTTAGTGTCTTACCAACATTTTAAACAGAACTGTAACCAGAATTTTTGATGCTATGCTTCAGGTTTTTCTAACCTTCTATCTTCCATTTTGAATCTATACAATAAATTGACAATTATTAATGTCCTACCAGTTTGCTGTATATAATTTTAGCAATGGCAGTAAATGTTTCAGTGCAGTCAACTATAACTTGCCTTTGCATAACATTATCAGACCTTGAACCGCATTTCATACAGCAACCATCATTGCTAATAATTAGTGACCCTAACGTGATAGACAACATAGCTATGGAGAATTTTGCAGAAATATCTGACCCAACCATAAAACTTTTCATAGAATTATATTCAACCAACTTTAGAACTGCTTTGCAGAAAAAATTCATCCAGCTACCAAAGTAATGCCATTTTCAATCTTAACGTTTTGCCACCACTTTAGTGACATAAAAGTTTAAAATATTTTTTAACAGCAAAACTGGTAACATTTGTCAATTCTGGTTTACATGTTATAATATTATTTGGTGTATTGTGAAAAGTCTTTAAGTCAGAAAACTCCTTTTCAAACCTGTTTTAGCTATTTTTAAAGTTTTCAAGCTACGACTGTGAGACAAAATTTGCACATATCTTTTACCCCTTACTACTCCTCCAGTGTTTTTGATAATATCGCTTACATCATGTGCTGGAAATAGCAGTCAAATCAGCCACTCATATTTCCTGAATTAAGTACCCACCAAATTTTCATTTTGGTACAATTCACTTTTTGATAATTTACATATCATGGCATATTCTCCAGTATCTTCAATTGCTTCTGAAATTCCTAATACATTACCAATGCAAGCTTCCATATCATTTGTTTCTCCACAATTTAATGGTTCTCACAGTTACAGACAATAATATAACTTCTGATGTCAGGCAATCACATTTATTAGTCAGTGTTTTGCCTCTGGTTATAAGTAGTGAAGTTAAAGATCTCAGTAACAATAACACAGATAACCCATCATATTTCACTTTGAAAGCAGAAATTTTGTGGTATACAACTTCTTCAAAAGAGAAACAATACCACCAATTAATGTATAATGAGACTCTCAGAGATAAGCGCCCTTCTCAGTTGCTTTGATGGCTGAGGGATTTAGCTGGAAGCAATCCCATAGATGAAGATATAGTGAAACAATTATTTTTCACTAGGATTCCCAGTAATGTACAAGCAATTCTGATCACCATCAAGGAGCTTAACTCCACCCAGCAATGGCTGGTATGGCTGATGAAATCATGGACATTTCTTCTCCAGTTTCACAAGCTTCTGAAAGTTCTGTCATTTCATCATTATTAATGGAACTATCTGTTTTCTGAAAGGAATTTGATAACAAGATCCAAAAATTAACTGAACAATTCTCTCATTGCTATCTCCTGTGTTTTCTCCTCACTCAAGGCAACAAAGTCAATCATCTTCTCGTAACTGTTGTTCCTCCAGAAGTTCATGGCAATATTGTTGGTATCATCAAAAATTTGGAACTCATGCACACAAGTGTGTATCAACATGTGTTTTTCCTTTTTCAGTTCAACCTCAAGAAAACTTTATTCCCAGGTATTAACTGCGACTACATTCTTGGATAAGTCATCAGAATGTCACATCTTTTTCATTCCCAATGCCAACTCTAACCAACAGTTATTAGTTGATAGCGGTGCTGCATGTAGTGTCTAGCCTGCAAGTTTTATTACTTATTTATGCCAATCAGCCACTATTTCATTAATCATTCATCAATTCTCACCTATGCAGAAAAGTTGTTCACTTTGGACATCAACCTTTGCAGACCATTTCAATGATCTGCAAACCTTCCATATCCAATTCTTGGTGCTGTCTTCGTACAAACCATTTCCATCTCTTAGTTGAGTTGAGGAATAAGAGACTAATAGATACACAGACTCTTCTTTCTGCTCAAGGTTCATCTTCCAGAACTGCTACTGTTAGTCCTCTATTTTTTATTCCATTTCCATTTCCTTCAAATGTTTTTCATGAGCTGCTACCAAAATGTCCAGAGTCGATCCAAACTGTTTTTCAAAATAGATCTCCATCACACATCATATTCTTACTAAAGGTCCTCCTGTGGTTTCCATTCCTCAGTAACTTGCCCCAAATAAACTTTAAGTTGTAAAGGATGATTTTCATCACATGCTTGACTGAAGGAAAATTTGCCCTTCTAGTAGTATCTTGTTTGAAAGAAAAATTTGACAGCTGGAAACTTTGTTGAGATTATTGTTATTTGAATGCCATGACAGTTCCTGATCATTATTTGATATCTCACTTACATGATTTTTCAACATCTTTTTAAGGCTGCACCATCTTCTCTAAAATCGATTTGGTGTGAGCTTATAACTAAATTCCTGCTGAACCTTCCAACATACTTAAGACCACCATAACTTTCTCCTTTTAGCTTTTTTGTATTTGTGCAGATGCTGTTTGGTTTATGGTAACTTCATCATCATTTAGCGTCTGCTTTACATGTTAGCATGGGTTGGACGATTTGACTGGGGACTGGCGAACCAGATTGCTACACCAGACTCCAATCTGATCTGGCAGAGTTTCTACAGCTGGATGCCCTTCCTAATGCCAACCACTCCGAGAGTGTAGTGGGTGCTTTTTACGTGCCACTGGCACGAGGGCCAGTCCGGTGGTACTGGCAACGGCCATGGTTGTGGTTTAAATTTTGTCTTCTCTTACACTGATGTAACATTTAGCACATTTACAGCAACTTTTCACTCATCTGATGAAATATGGTGTCATTATTAATGCTAGCAGGTGCATGTTCAGTGTCCCTTCTCTCACTTTTCTAGGACATTCGATTGACAAGGATGGCATATGTCTATTACCAGTGAAAATTGAAGCTATCTGCAATTTCCCTATCCCTACTTCATTATGGAATTTACGCGAGTTTCTTGGTCTCATTAATTTCAACAGGATATTGATTCCTCAGTGTATGGAGACTATCTGAACTTTTATGAAATTGTAAAAAGAAAAATGAAACTATATCATGAGATTCTTTTCACCTACAAGCATTTGAAGATATCAAGAAGTTATCCGGAGTAACACTGTTAGCTCACCCCATTCCTGAAGCACCTTTATCATTAATGGTTGATAGATCTAATGTAGGGGTAGATGCAGTTCTTCAACAGTTGGTCAGTGGTAACTGGCAACCACTTGCTTTTTTTTTCTCGTTGTTTCAAACCTGCTGAGTCTAGACATAGTACTTTCAGTAGAGAGTTACTGTCTGCTTATCTCACTGTTAGACATTTCTGACATTTTCTTGAAGAATGCCAGTTCACACTTTTTACAGATCACAGACTATTAACATTTCTTTTGAAATTGACATCCAATAAATATTCTTCTAGAGATTTGTGACATCTGGATTTCATTTCTCAGTATACCTTAGACATCCAGTATATCAAGGGTGTGGATAATTCTGCAGCTGATGCTTTATCTTGCGTTCATATTAACATTTTGCACACTACTGATTCAATTGATTTGCAACAATTAGGTTTGGATCAAGATAACAATCAAGAACTTTCATTTCTCAAATCATCAGATTCTCACTCTTTGGACCTCTGGCTGTTACCATTATTTTCTTCAGATTCTTCTATCTGGTGTGTTGTATCTACTGGTGTATCTCTGCCTTATGTTCCTAAGGAGCACAGATGATCAGTATTTTCAGTGTTCTATAATTTGTTTCACCCCGGTAACGGTCAAATTGATTTCTAGTTGTTTTGTTTGGCCCAGTATGTGAAAGGATATTTGACATTGCACATGAACCTGCATTTCATGGCAGAAGACTGAAGCGCAACATCATATTCAGGCACCTTTGGGTACTTTTGCCACCTCGAATGCATGCTTTAACCCTTTCGTTACCAAACCGCCCGAAAAAAATTTTGGTTCATGTGACCAAGCCGCCCGTAATCACCTATTCATATTTAAATGAGAATATCCGAGCAAATCTTGTTAGTACATTCGTGAAAACACGTGATTATACTGCGTAAACAGTTCAGCTATAGTTTTGTACGATGATCGACGTGTTTTTTTAGTTTTTTTAATTTTGTGAATTTTGTGAGATTTTTTTCCAAATTTGTAATCCTGACAAAAAAATGGATACGAATTTTATTCTGTCAAGCAGCGAGTCAGAATTCGAAGGATTTTCGATTGAAGACCTTGATAAATCTAACTCTGTAACCGAAAAAAAAAAGCACGTGGTATTTGATAATGAATCTGATGTTTCATTTTCCGAAAATGAAAGGAGTGAATCTGTGAGCTCCGATGATAGCGATAAAGAGAATGAATTGGTACCTGAATGGAGTGAAAATTTAAAAACTCCTTCTTTCAGTGATTTTTCTGAAGAAACTGGACCAAGTCACAGTCTTACCCAGGGGAGTAAAGCTTTAGACTATTTCTTTTTGATTTTTCCGATGTACCTATTTGAATTGATTACGGCGGAAACAAACCGTTAAGCTAAATGTAAACAAAGCGTAAAAAAGGATAGTTTGTGGTTTCCCACAAACTTGAATGAAATTAAAGCATATTTTGCCATAAATATTATTATGGGCATTAGAAAGTTACCCAGAATTACAAATTACTGGAGTAGTGATGAACCCTTTGGAGATGAATATGTCTCAATGACGAGGACACGGTTTTTAAAATTGACTTAATATCTACATGTAAGAGACACGAGCAGTACACCAGTACGTGGAGAACCAGACTTTGATCCCTTATTTAAAATAAGACCCCTCATTGACTGTTCAAAACACATATAAAACAGTTTATAGACCAGGGAGACATTTATCAATTGATGAGGGTATGGTGGGCTATAAAGGCCGAGTGTGTTTTTGACAGTATATGCCAGGAAAGCCCACAAAATGGGGGATCAAAGTTTGGAAAATTTGTGAATCAAATACTGGGTACTGCTC
>NC_068990.1:49608643-49623874 GCF_001194135.2 Octopus bimaculoides
AATTGGTCCTTTGCCACCAGCACAAGATTATCTATATTTGTTGACCTGCATTGATCATTTTTCAGGATGGCCTGAAGCCATTCTTATCAAGGATATCTCAGCTCTTACAATCGCAAAGGCTGGATGGATCTCGCAGTTCAGAGTTATTGTCACTACTGATTGTGGTCAACAGTTCAAATCAAATATTTTTGCAGAGCTCTCAAAATTACTAGGTCCGCAACAAATCTGTACCACTGCTTATCACTCCATGGCTAATGAGATGATAGAGAGATTTCATTGTCAGATAAAATCTGCTTTACGTGTTCATCCCCATTCAGACAAATGGTTGGAAGCATTACCGGCTGTTCTCTTAGGTCTTTGGTCTGTTGTTAAGGAAGACCTAGACTTTTCTCTGGCAGAACTCCTCTACAGTGCCCCATTCTGTTTATTTAGCCAGATGATCATAACTTCAACTCCTGAACAAATTTCTGATCTGGTTGATTACATACATCGTTTATGGAATTACATAAAAGAATTACCTCCTTTAGTTACTAAAGCACAGTCTATCAAGTCTTTTGTGCTTCCTGATATATGTTCATGGACTCATGTTTTTATTTACAACAATCTTGTTAAACAACCTCTTCAAGCTTCTAACAGTGGTCCTTACCAACTTCTTAAAGTAAAATCTAAATTTATGGTATTAGATGTTAAATGGCAAACAACAAACTGTGAGTATTGATCACATTAAACAAACATTTATTAATTCATCTACATAACAAGAGTTTACTCCAACTACAAACACGACGCTTACAGATTCTGCACTTTCAACTACATCACCTTGAACTGCTATGAGCAATTTTGGATCTTTGATGCAAGTGCAGTTTGATTTCCTTATGCAGCTTCAGCTTGAACAGAATTGTAACCAGAATCCTTGACGCTATGTTTAGTGTCTTACCAACATTTTAAACAGAACTGTAACAAGAATTTTTGATGCTTTGCTTCAAATTTTTCTAACCTTCTATCTTCCATTTTTATGAACATTGGAACCTATACATCTATACAATGTATTGACAATTATTAATGTCCTACCAGTTTGCTGTATATAATTTTAGCAACAGTAATAAATGTTTCAGTGCAGTCAACTCTAACTTGCCTTTGCATATGTTTATTGATATCTACCCTGACTTCATTTAACAGAAGACATAAAACTATCAGACCTTAAACCACATTTTATACAACAACCATCATTGCTAAAATGATATCACTGCCATCAATTTTCAAATAACTTGCTCAATGATCTTTTAGTCATTTACTTATCTTACTGGCAGACATAAGCAGAAATACTAATTACTTAGGCTAATATGGCTATTTCAGTTACTGCACCTACTCACTTGAAATATACCTACATCACACATCCCAGAACTCTTATCTATAAAGAAGAATTTGTAATAAGGTTCTTTATCTTCAAAGAGTCTGACTGAATTGAAGCATCTCTAAATATCAGCTGTCAGTAACAAAAAGAAAAAAAAACAAACTTACTTTTTAAGTTGAGAATAAACAAACGGAAGGTATTTAAGTTTCTTTGTAGCAGCTTTTTTTGATTGGTTTAACTCTCTATCTTCCTAAAAGGAAAGCCAAAAATTATTTTAGTTGAAAAGATTAACATGTGCATTCTACATGCATTGTTACCATAAAAGCAGTAAGCTATCAGTTATCCAAATCAGCCAGTTTCATTCTTGATAGAAACATTCCATTTTATTTCCTTTACATCTTGTCCCAGTATTTTCTAGTAGTAGTCAATACTTTAAAGAGTGCAATTACTTCGTACACAACACAAAAGACAAAATGGACTTTCTGGCAACAGTGAATACTTTGAAGAGAGCTTCATTCAGCTGACTTTTACATAATACAATGATGAGACTGGTTTCATGCATTTCACAATTTTTTTTCTGTATTTACTGTCATGCTATTCAAGAGTGGATTTTTTAATTTACTTTATCACACACCAGTTAATAAGATCTGCTACTTCCCTCATAACTAATCCTCATAGGATAAAAACAGAGTGTTCTTTTTATGCTAGGCTTATGAAGAAAACTTTGCAAGTAATAGATTTCCAGGGCACCAAGAATGAAAGGATGGTTTTTCACATTTAGATATTTGAATATTGCTTGAAGAGTTATTTTTACAGTTCATATGCTTCCTGCCACAGAACCACAGAATAGGAGTGAAGTCTACTATTAGCAAGGCAAATTAAGGTTAACAGTTTTGTGCCTTGGTTAGAACAGTATAATGGCAGTAATGAGGTCTAAATTCAAAACCATGGAGGAGTGGGATTAGTAACTCAAAAACATAAGTCACAAATTATCTTAGATAAATAAAAATACAATAAAATGAAATAAAACCTATTTTATTTGAAAATATTTCCAAACATTCTTTTGTTTAGAATATTGCAATGGAAGTGCACTGAAATTGAGTATCATCAAATTATATTTACTAAATTTTATTTAAATGTTGAAATTCTTTTTCAAACAAATTAGTCATTATACAGAAATTGGCCTGCATGTTTACTGTCATATTTAACACAAAACCTTGCGTTATTTTTAAGTTGTGAAATTGACTTTAATTTATGAAAGATAAATGATGAGCTTCTCTATAAAAGATATCAATAAAGCAAGAAGTGGAGGATCCTACAGGCAGAAAGACAGACAATCAGACACCAGAGAAAGAAAAATGAGAATATGACAAAAATCAAACTGTACCTCAGCAGCTAACTTCATTTTCTGTACCATATCAGCAATAAGGTCATCATTATCATTAATGATGTCAATATCTTTCCGCCTGCGACGATTCCCTTGTCGTTCAGCTTTCTTCTTTTCTAGCATGATATCGAAATCAGATACAAAATCCCTGGTCAAAGAGTAAGAGGAAGAGTTTTAAAATTTTTAATGAACTAAAAGTTGATATATGCATTTAAGTAAGAACAAATATGACATATAATAAGAGAATATACTAAAAATGTCGATGTATACTATATAATAATGTATCAATAATCTGTCTACCGCCAAGGATCATGCAATTATTCCTGATCACTAAGCTGCAAATATATTTATTTTTATATATCTTTACCTTTATGAAAGTCCTCAAGAATCAAAAATTGAATCTCCTCAAAATTTAAACCTTGATATAAACACTGAATGTCTGTCTATTTTTGAGAGAGAATGACTATGACTCTCTCAATTCTACTAACACTTCTTTTCCAACACATTGTCAAACATTAGGTTGCTACCACCACCATCATCATCATCATTTTAATTTTTTCATGCTTGCATTGGTAAGAAGGAATATAGTTGGAAACAGATAAATTGTGTGTATCCGCACATTTATATTAATATACCTAATAAGAAATCATTCTATCAGTGCCTAGTTTTTCATTTGTGCCCTTAAGTCTACCATGTATGGTTTTAGCGCCTTAATATCACAGTACACCTTTAAAAGGCATATTGTGATATTTCAGATTGGTATTTCCAGTTGCATGTAATGCCATAAAGTAGTTGCCTTGAATATAGATTCACTTGTCATGATCTGTTAATAAATTAGCATGAGGTCTTCATTATTGGGCACTTCATTATTGGCCATGGTGCTTCTTGCACAAATTAATTTTACAATTAGTGAACAATAATCCAGCAATTTAATTCTATTAAGTCAGTGGGGAATGTTTTACAATACTGGATTAAATTGAAAATGTTGTCAAAAACAGCTTGACAGCACTTTAATTTAATTCAGTATCATAAAACATTCCCTGCTGACTTAACAGAATTAAGTTGATGGATTATATGTTCACTAATCATACAATTAATTTGTGCAAGGAGTACCATTTTTAGAGTTAACCTTCTGTTAGTGCACCAATAATGAAGACATCATGCTAATTTACTAACAGATCATGACAAGTGAATTCATATTCATGGCAACTACTTTATGGCATTGCATGCAACTGGAAATACCAATCTGAAAATGTTAGCCAATATAGACTGGTATTGCTTATCTTCTCTTGGTGTAATGTTATTAAATCTGGAGCTAAAAAAAAGCATTATGACATCTTATGACATCTGAAGACAATTATATCAGAGATATGCAATGATCAAAGAGGGAAGCGAAGTGGCTGAGAAATAGTTAAAATAATGTTTTGCATATCTTTCAACATTATTATGAGCTTAGAGATCCGTTTTTCACCAGGTATTTTAGAAATTCTCTCACTTTTCAAACACTTCTTCAATCATAATACCTCTAGTTATATACTTTAATCTTCTTCATTATAACTCTTAGATATTATTTTAATTTTATCATTATTGTGTAAAGCTGGATATATGAGTAATCAAATGTAGCACTGCAAGAAAAAAATTGTACTGATTTGGGCATTTGATGTGCATAGAAAATGACAGCTGTAAATGAAAGAGTCTTGTACTCACAGTAAATAGCACCTCTGGAAGAAGAGACTGAAGGGAAAATTAGGACTCAAGATGTATCTCACAAAAGAGGTGGCAAAACATGTTAAATGGAGGAACTGGTGGAAGCTGGGGTATATGCAGTCAGGTCTCTAACTTACATTGTCACCTACAAAGTTTCTGTATGCTTCCCATTCAATACTCTCACACCTCTCTCCAAAATATTGCACCATAACACCAAATACAGTTTCTTACTGCCAACCATTTCTATGTCTATCCATCACTTGCCCACTCTCTCTCTCTCTCTCTCTCTCACTAGCAAACAAGCAACTACCACTAATGTGTTTTTCTCTCATAATAACACCTGAATAATGAGGTTTTGCATTGGATCTATCAGTATACTCTGCACTACCCCTTTTGTGCTACTCAGAATCCCTCCCTCTTCCTCAAACCACCCTATTATTCGACATCCATCACATATGCTCTTTCTTATAAGATAACATTACTACCTCTTCTATACAGGTAGCTGCCACTTCCTCTCTCCTAGATGACTTATTATTGACATCCATTACACATTCCTAACATTTCTGACACTTGCACTTTCTCACACCTGTAAATATGTAGCTGCTATTATTGCTGCTACCTTATTATGGCATCACTGGCTCTCATTATACCATGCCTTTGTCTCTCTTCATCATTCCTCTAGCACTGTCTCCTATTTCTACCTCCCCTTCCACACTATTACTTCAATCATTCTATTCCTCATTTCATAAACTCTCTTCTTTCTCCTTTTCATCCTATTTCAGTTTTTACTATCACCCTCTCTCCTGCCCACTCTCTTAGTTCTGTTGCCCTGAGCAAATGGAGAACTACAGCAGCAAGGACCCCCTTTTTGTCTTGCAAGGTTCAAGGCAATCTATCTAGTGCCAGTGTTTCAACAAAATGTACCTGGTACATCCTGTAAAGCAAAGACAGAATAGAGTTGAGAGGATTCTTTAGTCCTATTATGTCAAAGACACGGCTGGTTTCATGATAAAATGCACCACTACAGGCTGTAAAGTGGTTGATGTTACAAAGGGCATCCAACCACCAAAGCCATTCTAAAAGAATGTATTACAAGTGAGATAAGGGAGAGGTACTGTCTTCCTAATTTTGGTCCCTTGACCAAAACTAGGAGGGTTGTAAGAAGTAACTTGAAGTAAGAACAAATTAAGACCTTGGTAACCACCTATTCAATCCATGCCCGTATCCAAAGTGGAAGTAAAAAAAAAATGTTGATAATTATTTCATGTGATTTTTATAAATCTGAAAATTCTGAGACACGCTCAGGTCAAGAAACATTGCATTAATTTAAGCCAGCCATCTCTCTAGTGTGATATCAGTACACAGCATTAAAATTGCACTTCCTCGTACCAATAATATCAATGCCTGAAAATTAAGGCTTTTCACTTTATTTTTTAAATAAATACTTACTCTCTTTGTGAATCTCGAACAATTTCTTCATTTTCATCATCTGATACCAGAGGAAGAACTTCATTATTGTCATCATTCAAATCAGTCTTTTGTTGATCATCATCGTCATCGTCATCATCATCATCATTACCATCATCATCATTATCAGCTTTCTTTTCCTTCCTCTTGGGAACAGCTTCTACATCAGCCTCACCAAAACCCTTGTGAACAAGAGATGAATACAAATAAAATTGTATTTCAAAAAGAAATAGAAAATGTTTTAAAATGATATCTAACACACATGAGATATTTATTGATGTGAAATTAATTCTGATGACTTCAGATGTAATGGCAAACTCTGATTAATGCAATTTTCAAAGGAATTAAAACAAATGTGAAATAATTCTAATCAGGATCATGGAGTTAACTCAGTAGTCTTCACTATAGTTCAGATGACAGAAATCCCTGATTACAATATATTGTGTATAATTAAAAACCAGTGCACAAGTGTCATCAAAATTTATGACGGCTTTATTAATTATGAAAAATGCTTTTCAGTAAGAAAAACATCGTTTCTTTTATAACAATCTTTACTGCAAATACATTATGTAGTTTATTTTCAGTATGTAAAAGAAAAGGTACAATTGAAGACAAAAACTACTTAGTGTTTCTTTTAAAATAAATGCGTGTGTATAAGGTTAAGAACTTTCAGGTTGGATTTCACTGTGTAACATCTTAGACTAAGTACCCTCTTCTATAATCTTGGGTTGACCAATAAGTTGTGAGTGTAATTTAGTAGACAGAAACTGTATGAATGCCCATAATACATGGGAAAGATGAGTGAGTAAGTGTGTATTGCACTTGGTTTGACATGAGCATGACTGCAAACAAAAGTCATCATTCATTAGAGGAGTATCAACAATATTTGTTTGTAACTTTGTTGATTTTTTTACATGCAGATTTGAAATTTTGTCAGCAGGTGTTTAAATACCAATGATTTACAATTATGAATTTTTACCTTTCTTTTGTTTGTTTCTTAAATTTGACATCAATGGACAGGTGGAAATAATCAAACAGGTGTGGAAGCAATGACTTCATAGACAAACACTAAAATTGAACCACTGTGTTTTAACAGCTGTTTTGCTGCTAAAATTATTGAACAATGACCCATATGTCAACCTCTAACAATTACACCACTTTTCAAGAACAGGTGAATAAATATGAATTAGTCAAATTGCAGGTATAATCAGCACAGGATTTTATTCTTTTTTTGTCATTGAAAAGCAAGTATAAAATCCTTTTACAAGTCAATATACTATTGGCATTGTACTCTAACACATTTTACTATGTAGATTTACTTAACAAAATGTGTCCAGTAAAAAATACATATTAATAGGTGAGACACAGATGAATACAGAAATGCACATACTGAAAATTATTATATATTTCCATTTCTGCACATTATTTGTGTTCAAATTCAAAGAATTTATAATATTTGCATTTCTGTCAAACTACAATACAATAAAATATATTTATGCTATATTCTTATCATGAAAGTGTCCAAAGCTCCCTTTATACAATGGCACTTAAGTTGATCCCTTCAGCAGCTTTTCTCTTGTGCAATGAACACATTCAGCACATTTTTTTCCTATCACTTATTTTTCAGTTATGAAAATCAATATTCTCTGTTTATATCCACATCAGTTAATTTTGCTTTTCTCACAGCTCTTTTTGAAGCCTGTCTTTAAAAGACGTTCATTTTAAAAACACTCTAATAAAGAAGAGTATTATCAATTTCTTTAGGCCATCATGTTTTGCAACACGGATTCAGTTTGTGTGTGCATACGCCTCTTAGTCTTAGCTCCTCTTGCTTACCATGGAGCACTGGGCAACAAGATCTCCATAGAGCATGGTTGCAAGCCCATCCAAAGCTTGCTCCCAGGCCAAGCCTATGCCTGCCAAATCTTGCTCCAGAGTTATCAACCACCCTCACTCTAAAGTAAATTATAACACCCTCACTCTAAAATAAATCCATACTAATGAAAAACAACTATTCTTAAGCAAAGCTATTCTTAGCTTCGAAGTAGCTAAATCTAGACCTGATATTTCTCAATTCAGAGTAAAAAAAAATTAAAATGTCAATGGAAATTAAACAAACAGGCCAAAGTGATCTACTTATTGCAGACAATTTTTTAAACATAACTTTCCCTTTGAAAACGACCTGAGAGTATTTCTGAACAGTAAAATTGTTGAAAAACTATCAATGAACAAAACTTAGATTTGTCTGCTATATAAGAAATTGCCATATATTTTAACTCAAACCTCAATCCTCTCCATCAAATCATAGAAACATTATTCATTTAGAATACATGTTTGTACCAATAAGCCCAAATTAAAAACATTTATTCTCACTAATATAAACTTTTAAGCACCCAACAATTAAAATATATTCAAAAGTCATTTAAGATCATTAACATTCAATGATCATAAGTTACTATAATGTGGCATCACACTCAATATAGATCTAAATTACTAGTGACATAAAGTAATACCTCAAACTCTTCATCTTCATCACTCGAGCCAAAAATATCAGCAATGAGTTTCTCACCAGTCCTGCAAGATAGAAGAGAGTGTGTGTATGTGTGTGTACACACACACATGCACACACAAACACAAAAGAAATACATGCAAACAAGTGTATGTATGTGCAAGTGTGTGCATGCATATACAGTCAGAATCATTTTGATATCTTGTGTTCTTGGTTAAGATAATTAAATTGGTTTCTTATGACATTAGCAATTGTTGGCATTCCGTCGCTTACAACGTCGAGGGTTCCAGTTGATCCGATCAACGGCACAGCCTGCTTGTGAAATTAACGTGCAAGTGGCTGAGCACTCCACAGACACGCGTACCTTTAACGTAGTTCTCGGGGATATTCAGCGTGACACAGTGTGACAAGGCTGACCCTTTGAATTACAGGCACAACAGAAATAGGAAGTAAGAGTGAGAGAAAGTTGTGGTGAAAGAGTACAGCAGGGTTCGCCATCATCCCCTGCCGGAGCCTCGAGGAGCTTTAGGTGTTTTCGCTCAATAAACACTCACAATGCCCAGTCTGGGAATCGAAACCGCGATTCCGCTGCCCTAACCACTGGGCCATTGCGCCTCCACGACATTAGCAATATACAGAGATGAAAGATTAGTCAATTATAGTAAAACTTACTCCTTATCACTTTCATCATCTTCATTTTCACTTCCTTTGGCTAGAATGTAAAAGATAACTGAACTTCAAAAAACTGGCAATATGTAATTAGCAAAGAGTAAAAAGAAATTATTATTTGTTACTGGATATAGCTTGTGCAGAACCTTCCAACGTTTTCATCCCTTCCCAACACTTTAATGGTTGTAGTTGTTTAGCCTACTGTCAGCTTTGATTAAGCAAACTTTTGATTAAAAAGCATTTCAGTCATTACCATCCTGTTTTTATTGCTTTTTCTTTTTTCGCCAGTGTAGCTAGGACATTAATCCATTTAGTTGAGCTATGAGTCTTTCTGCAACTTTTCATGCACTGGTCCAGAAATTTGATATATCTGCAATTACTCTGTCTAAGAAATTTCCTTTACCTTTCTAACATTAAACTATGATGCTGCTACACAAGTCATTAGGTATGACCTCTTCCTGGACAATTTTATGGGGGACTAGGCCATATTCCACTCTGCAAGATACTTTAAGCATCAGAGTGGTACTTCCTGATGGGCCAGAGGCTTTACCTATCTTCATATCCTTAATTCCTTTATCTAACATGCAGTTGTTGACTCAGATAGTTGGTCCCTCTGTTGGGTCCACATTAGGAAGACTCTCTTTTCCAATGCATTTTTCACATTTAGCAGCCTTTCATAGTGACACTTCCATGTCTCTTTCCATTCAGAGTCACTAAGTGCATGTGTACCATCAACCAATCAAAAATACTTCTCTTCTACAACATCATCATTTTCTCTAACACACTGTGTTGCAATCTGGAACAAAAGAAAGGCTAAAAAATGGCCCTAGATGGTGTTCGGAAGGGCATCCAGCTGTAAAAATCCTGCCAAAACAGTCACAGAAGTCTGGTGCAGGCTTTGGCCTGGCAAGCTTTTGTGGTACTGTCCCACCCATACTAGCAGGGAACATGGATGTTAAATGATCATGATGAATGAGTGATTAAGAAGATGGATTGGCAGGGTTTTTGCAAGCAGATATGTTAAATTACATATTTAAGAAAAGGATAGAAAAATCAGCAACAATCATCTTAAGTTAAATATTTTGTACTTAGCAGTAAGCAAATGAATGACTGAATGAATCAAAGTCTCATATGCAAGAATTTTTACAATGAAAAAGGAAGCTAGCAACAGGAGGTGGGTGAGGTGAGAAGCCATCTAACCAGTAGTGGGTTAATATAAAAAGTCTTGCTTAAGACAATAACACACCACACTTTTTATACAATAGTAATAAAATGCTTAAAAATATACAAACACTTCAGTTCATATATATATATATATATATATATATATATATATATATATATATATATATATATATATATATATATCACGAAATAATAAATTCCAAAAGAAGAGAAGCTTAAAAAAAAACCCTAGAAAGGCCAAATAAACCAAGGTCACATATGCAGGAGTTTTACAACAAAAAAGGGAGTTAGCAGCAGGAAGGAGGAATGTGAGAAGCCATCTAGCTGGCAGTGAGTTTAGAAGTCTTGTTTAGGATGACAGATAACACACAACACTTTCTATGCTTAAAATCAATATATATGGCAGTCTCAGCAGCAATAGTGGACAATTATCTCTCACTAGCATTATATAAATGAATGCTCATGTTCACCACAAGTCCATGAGTGGTTCTCTCACAGTAAATAACACAGTATTTTGTGTTATAATACAACATCCACTTTTAAGTGGGGATAAATATTACCTTTTGGTATTAATACTGCTTCTGGTGCTATTTCATGGGTTAACCAGGCTATTATTGGTTTCATGTTGAGAGAGATTTTTTGCAACATGAAACCAATGGTTGTCTGGTTAACCCATGAATAAAGAATATTTATCTATCAATGCAGTGTTGAGCACTCGTTCACACTGTTTGATAACAACATGTGTGTGTGTGCATGCGCATAATATTACATATTCTATCTACTCTGTCTCATTAAAGTTGGCTTGTAGCCCAAGCTGTTGCATATTCTACTGTATTCTCTGTATTCTATGTTCTAAGATACCAACATGGCTTTCACATCTGGTATCTTGCCTCCTTCCAGCCACTTCAATATAAAAGTGAGTTCTCTGACCATTGGTCTGTCTCTAAGGATTTACCCGGGCTATCATTCATGTATGCCCAAGCTATGTACAGATAAGTTGGTTTTGTTTGTTCCCTCGTTTTCATCCACACATTCTACCCTGCTAACTCTAACCTGTCTTAATTTAATTTCATTTATTGCTTGCTCTGTCTCTCCTTTTGTCACCATGTAAATTCATCTAAGTCGCCTCTCTCTTCATTATTGCCATGGGCCCAAAGTCATTTCAATGTTTCCTTATCCGCGATGACCGCTGCCCTTTCCCGTCCTCACTACCCATACCAAAACCTCTCCCAGCAACCCTGCTCCCCGCTCCAGTAGTGTCACCCACATTGCTGCAATACAAACACTGTAGTTTGTTACTTTGCTCCAAAGAAAATAAAACTAAACGTGACCATGCAGTACTTAGTTTTATTGCTCAGATATTTAATTATCTAATTAACTATATATAATGAATTAACTACCCTTATCTTATTTATTTAATTGTATTTGTACTAATGCTGGTATATGCACCTGTCTCCAACGGAGGTCATCATCATCATCATCATCGTTTAACGTTCGTTTTCCATGCTGGCATGGGTTGGATGGTTCAACTGAGGTCTGAGAAGCCTGGAGGCTGCACCAGGCCCCAATCTGGTCTGGCAGTGTTTCTACAGCTGGATGCCCTTCCTAATGCCAATCACTCTGAGAGTGTAGCGTGTGATTTTTACGTGCCACTGGCACAAGGGGCCAGAGGAGCTGGCATCGACCACGATCGGATGGTGCTTTTTACATGCCACCAGCACTGAAGCCAGTCAAGGTGGCACTGGCATCAGCCACGTTTGGATGGTGCGTTTTACGTGCTACTGGCACGGGGTTCACAACTACAATTTCCATTTGATTTGATTTTGATATTGCTGATGTTCATGTACTTGACTCAAAAGTTCTCAAGTACAGTATGTTGCCCTACAATTCAAGGTACTTTTGAGTGGGCAGGTTATTGTGACACGGTATAGGTTACAGCTGTGGACTCCGGGTCTTCTCAGTCGCAGTGTACCTCCAGAGGTCTCGGTCTTTTGTCATTGCCTCTGTGAGGCCCAACATTCAAAGGTCATGCTTCACCACCTCATCCCATGGCTTCCTGGGTCTCCCTCTACCCTGGATTCCTTCCACTGTTTGGGAGTGGCACTTCTTCACACAATTCTCCTTGTCTGTCTGTAGTACATGACCATACCAGCGCAAACATCTCTCTTGCATGCAACATCCGATGCTTCTTATGTCCAACATTTCTCTCAGGGCACTTACATTCTGTTGTGTGTGCACACTGACATTACACATCCAGTGGATCATGCTAGCTTCATTTCTTTCGAGCCGACACATGTCTTCAGCAGTCACGGCCCGTGTTTCACTGCTGTGAAGCATGGCAGTTCGCACACATGCATCATGCAATCTACTTTTCACTCTGAGCAAGAGGCCCTTTATCACCAGTAAGGGTAGAAGCTTTCTGAACTTTGCCCAGGCAAAGTGGTAACACTCTCTGAGCATCCACCCCCACTTCAGACTTGGTCACCTAGGTAGTGGAAGCTATCAACTACTTCTAGTTTCTTCCCCTGGCATGTGATGGAATCTGTTTTCTGAGTATCTGTGGTGTTTATTGCCCCTGTGCATCTGTTGCACGTGAAAGCTATCTTCCCAGTTAATCTTCCTTTGATGTTGCTGCACCTCTTATGTGTCCATAGCTTACACTGGGTACATCTTATGGAATTTCTACCTATACCTTTTCTACAGATCGAGCAGGACCACCCACTTGAAGGGGTTTGTGATGTGTTTGCCTTCCTACTTACTAGAACTTTGGTCTTTGCAACATTGACTCTAAGGCCCTTCGATTCTAAACCTTGCTTCAAAACCTGAAATTTCTTCTCTAGTTCTGGTAGTGATTCTGCTATGTGGGCCAGACCATCAGCATAGAGGAGGTCCCAGGGGCAACCTGTCTTAAATTCCTCTGTTATTGCCAGGAGGACTATGATGAATAAATGGGGGCTGAGGGCTGATCCTTGGTGGACCCCTACTTCTACCCAGAATTCTTCACTATACTCATTTCCAATCCTAACCCTACTGATGGCATCTCTGTATAGGGCCTGTACAGCCCTTATTAACCATTCATCAATCCCCACTTCCGCATCACCCACCAGATAAGGGATCGAGGGACCCTGTCAAAGGCTTCCTCCTAGTCCACAAAAGCCAAACATAGAGGTTTATCTTTGGCTAGGTATTTCTCCTGCAGTTGCCGTACTAGGAAAATAGCATCAGTAGTGCTTAGGTGACAATAATTAATCAGTTTGCATTTTTTTTAATGTATTTACTTGTATCTATATTAACATTTCTTGTACTAATGCTTGTATAGCACCCACTTCCAGTTGAACAGCAGGTGTAACATGAATGATGGTAAATTAAATGCAAAGACAACTGTTATGTCTGTTGGCAAACGTACATTAGAAGCTTCTTTTTAGATGTTGAAAGTTGCAGTTGCCCCATCAAAAATAAGCCTCTGTACTTGGCTTTTGTTGACATGGAGAATGCCATTGACAGGGTTCTCTGCTCCTTTACTTGATGGTCAGTGCAGAAACTTGGGATAGATGAGTGGTTGGTGAAAGTTGTAAAAGCCATGTACAGGGATGCTGTCAGTAAGGTGAGAGTTGGCAACAAGTATAGTAATGAATTCAGTATATAAGTAGAAGTTCACCAAGGATCAGTCCTCAGCCCCCTCTTGTTCATTATAATCCTTCAGGCAATAACAGGAATTTTAACTTGGGCTGCTCTTAGGAGTTCCTCCATGCTGATGACCTTGTTCTTATAGCTGAATCACTACCAGAACTAGAGAAGAAATTCCAGGTGTGGAAGCAAGGTTTGGAATCAAAGTGCCTTAGAGTTAATTTAGTAAGTAGGAAAACAGACAACTCACAGATCCCTTCAGGGAGATTGCCTTGCTTGATATGTAGAAAAGGTGTAAGTAGAAACTTCATAAGGTGTACCTGGTGAAAGCTATGGATGCATAAGAAGTGGAGTAATATCAAAGGAAGGTTAACAGACAAAGTAGTCTTTGTGTGTGGTAGATGTATAAGTACAATAAACACTAGAAATGTACAGAAAATAGACTCCATCAAATGCCAGTGGGGACACTTAGTAGTTGATAGTTTCCATTATATGGGTGACCAAGTCAGTAGTAGAGGCAAATGCTCTGAGAGCATAGCTACTAGAATAAGACTAGGCAAAATTCAGAGAGCTTCTACCTTTGGTGGTAACAAAGGGCCTCTCTCTCAAAGTGAAAGCAGATTGTATGATGCCTGCATATGAACAGCTATGCTACATGGCAGTGAAACATGAGCTATGACTACAGAGAACTTGCGAAGGCTTGAAAGAAATGAAGCTAGCATGCTTTGCTGGATGTGCAATGTCAGTGTGCATGTACAACAGAGTGTATCCATATTAAGATAAAAATTGGGCATAAGAGGTATGTAAGAGAGGTATGTGGTGTGTAAGAGAGAAGACTGCGCTGATATGGTCATGTGATGCATATGGATGAGAACAGCTGCATGAAGAAGTGCCAATCTTTAACTGTGGAGGGGACCTATGGAAGAAGTAAACTGAAGAAGACAGGGACAAGGTGGTGAAGCATGATCTTTGAATGTTGGGTCTTACGGAAGCAATGAAAGATGATCGAGATCTTTAGCAATTTGCTGTGCTTGAGAAGACTTGTCAAACGAAGTGAAATTGTAGTCATGGACAGTACCAGCAACACATAAAAAGCACCCATGCCAGCAACATGTATAAGGTACCAGTGCCTGTGACACATAAAAGGCACCCACTACACTCTTGGAGTGGTTGGCATTAGGAAGGGCATCAAGTCATAGAAACCAGGCCAAAACAGAAAGGCCTGGTACAGCTCTCCAGTTTACCAGTTTCAGTCAAATCGCCTAACCCATGTCAGTATAGAAAACGGACGCTAAATGATGGTGTAATATATATATATATATATATATA
>NC_068990.1:49624908-49628303 GCF_001194135.2 Octopus bimaculoides
GGGGGGGGCGATACAGTGTTTGCTAGTGTCCAAAAAAAAAGAAAAGAAAAAGAAAAAAGTGGGTAAGGCAGACAGAAATCAAAGCAAATTTTTCTAAGCAAGACAGAGTTTACTTTGCTAGCGTCTAAAAAAAAACAAAAAAAAAACAAAAGAACGAAAAAGTGGTATGGGAGGCAGAAAGCGTATTAGGAATGAAAATGTAGCTAAGACAGAGTAAGTGTAAAATGTAAAAGGCATTTTTTCTTCTTAAACATGAGATATAGTTTAAAATATACGATGTTTTATACTTTCTCACACAACAATTCAAATATATTTATTTTACATCATTTATTTGTTTTAAATCGTTCATCTTTCTCCCACCTCTCACTCTCACACACACGCACATATACTACTTTGGGAGCGAAATAGTTTTGTTTATATTTCACAACAACTATGAAATAAAAATGTAACAATTTGTCATCCCCCCCCAACCCGTTTTTCTGACCACAAAAAGGGTTTGGTAATTTTTCAGATTAACACCCGAACAATTTCCACTAGGGTGTTACGGTTAGGGTTAGGATTAGGGTTGGTGTTAGGGTTACGGTTTTAGGGTCAGGGTTAGGGTTTAGGATTAGAATTAACCTAGAAGGGACAGGCCCTTTATTTTTTGGTTAAGGCTGTTGGTAAGTTTTCCTAAGTTACTCCAATTCACATCCCCAATGCAAACCTTCAGATCAATCTTTTCCTATGCAGATCTCTAATGCAACTTTAAAAAAAAAAACAGTCAATGAGTGGAAATAACCAATAAACTGATTTCTTATGGGATTTCCCAATCAAATTGCCAGCAAACCATTTTCAGCCAAACCAATTTCAATGGATTTCGCTCAAATCTGATGTCGATGTTACTTATTTTGGTTTGAAATAAAGCACTTGATCACTTAATAATCCTAGCTTAATCCCGAGCAGCGCCGGGCTATACTGCTAGTATACATATATACATCAAAATACATAGATGCATGCACATAATTACATACATATACAGGCATATATATGTAAGACATAAATATATGTACAAATACACATATACATATATGCATACAACCATGCCTGTGTACGAAAATCTCTTGGTGTATACATATAGAAGTCAGTTATAATAGACGATATAGGAAGTGTATCGTAAATGTAGGGAGGAGGAAAGAAAAAGAAAATGAGAAGGATCCTAAACGTAACAGCTAGCTAAAGAAAGAGGTAAGTAAGGGTGGGGAGAAGAGGAACGCATTGTTTAAGGACACTATCAAAGTAACAAATAGGGAGACAAAGAATACTTTACGTAAGGAAAGAGAAAAGAAAGAAAGATAGGTGACGGAATATATGTGAGACAAACGTACAAAGTGTATATTAGTATATAAGTACACATATAAGATCACGTATGTAAATATATGGAAATATACACGTAAATACACATGCACACAAATATAAGTGTATGTATGCATACATATACATCCATGTACATATGTGCACTAGTATAAACATACATGCTTATTTACACATATACACAGACGCACACATACGAATACATATGCAAGCCTACAGTACGGACATCCACATGAAAACATATCTAGGTCCTGATGTATATATACAAACAACATTTTTTAAAAATTGCTGAGTATATAATAATAAAAATTGGATAAAAGACATGCAAAATGGAGCACCATATATTGAATTATCTATAAATATAACGATTAAATGGGTTTGTAAAATATAGTAAAATGAAATGAAAATAAAATAAAATCTTAAACATGAAAATAATATATACATATAACAGTCAAAGGTTTTCTTAAGAAATATGTCGAAATATAAGCAATATCTTTGTGATGCGAAATAAACCATGCTTTATAAAATACAAATCCGACAGTGGGCTTGAAAACTAGTTCAAGATTAAAAAAATATATACTATCCATATATACTATATATACTATCCATTTTGTTAGCCAACATTTTAAATTTTGTTGCATGTCTGCAGGAATTCAAGAGTTTGTGTGTTTGATTCAAAGCGCTATTGTCCTGAAATAAAATATAGAATTTTTCCAAAAGACATAAATCACATTTGATGGGTCTTTTATGCTCTATACACAATTCCTTTCTCCAGACATTTTCCTTCCAACGGACAGGAGGTTCCATCTTTGCAATTGTAATTCTTAGGAAAAGAATCGGCACTATGGATATTAGCAATTATCTTATTGCTGTGTTGGTTAATGAAAGAGGTGAAGTTTTTGCAAGAAGAATAGCTGATCTTAAGCGTTCTATTAAATATTCTATAAAACTTATAGTTAGGTTGAAAATGTCTAGAAGCTAATTTTAAGAATTCCCTACATATATTTGTTTTTACAGCCATATTAAAAGCTGGGTTGAACCACAAAACCCTCCTGGTCCTAGTTCTATGTGTTGCATTATTGCTAGCATTAAGTTGGTTATACTGGATCTTCTCAGAGAATCCACTATTCCTTAATGTGCTATTGTAATAAGGTGCAGCATTTTGAAATGCTGCCTCATCCAAAGAAATTGACGATATTTATCTATCTACATTACTGACTAAGTTCCTAAGAATAACTCATGGATGATTGGATTCTTTGCTAATATAATATAGCTTATCCTTTAGCTTATTGTAAATTTATATGACTGTAAATCTAAATTTATATCTAAGAAATCTACACTTTTAAGGTTAGTATCTATCGTAATCCGTAAGCCCACCCTTTGGAAGAAAGCAATTAGATCCTTCCTTAGCTTATCTAATTCATGGCCGTTTAAATTATGGGTGACAATAAGGCCGTCATCCCAATATAATCTTGCGTCCATAAACAGGAATTCTAGCTTTAGATTGTGCAAAATATAAGTTCCTATGAGCTTATATAAATATAAGCTCCTATGAGCACACATAACTCAGCCCCATTGAAAGGACCAATGAAACAAATCCATTTTTAAAGGTGTCTCCTTCAACTAGTTTTGATTATATTGTTATTTCTGTTCCATTTTAACAAAACTATCCGACGAATGGGAACGTGAAACTCTGAGTAACAGCTTTTGTTATATTTCTGCTGCTTTTAAATAAAGCATATTACTCTTTCTCTGGTATATGAGTACTCTTTTTTGCACCATGTTTCACATTTATGTGCTTACTCATCATCATCATCATCATCATCGTTTAACGTCCGCTTTCCATGCTAGCATGGGTTGGACGATTTGACTGAGGACTGGTGAAACCGGATGGCAACACCAGGCTCCAGTCTGATTTGGCAGAGTTTCTACAGCTGGATGCCCTTCCTAACGCCAACCACTCAGAGAGTGTAGTGGGTGCTTTTACGTGTCACCCGCACGAAAACGGCCACGCTCGAAATGGTGTCTTTTATGTGCCACCC
>NC_068990.1:49629451-49630488 GCF_001194135.2 Octopus bimaculoides
TAGTAAATTCATTTGGGAACTGAAAGAACAAAAAAAGCAATATTCGTTAGAATGGTCAATCATTGGGAGGTCTTTCCCGTATGACAAAGGTAGGAGATATTGTTCGTTATGTAATTTAGAACTATACTTTATATTATTCTCTAAGGGTAAGTTGATAAATAAACTAACAAATAATGCTCTAAGATGTACACATTATCCAAGACACATGTTTCTCTGGTTTAAATGAGTTATAAATTGCAGTATGACCGGGTATTATAGTATATTATAGTATAATATTAGGTCTTAAGGCAGGCCATATCAATGTATAATTTACCAATAGCAGTTGTGATTTTTTGCTAAAGTTTCTAGAGATAATATAATATAGATTTCCATTGTAATATGTAATTGTTTATAATTAATAATATTACGAGGGGTTTTCTCCCTTTAATGGACCTTTATTTAAGGAGTTATTTAAGGAGAAATTTGAATATGAACTTGACTTAGAGACGATGTTTTTGGTGTTTACTTTTTGTTCTTTACCGTTTTCTCTGAAGATGTGTAAGGTAAATTATATATTTGACTTGAATTTGACAGTAAAATATAGCCTTATACAGAAATGTTGATATAGGAATAAATTTCAATAATAATGGATATCGACGTCAAAACTCTCTTTTAAATTTAAATTTTTGATATATAACCAAGGCGATCGATCCTTAAGGAGTCTACTTCAGACTTTTGCAGAGAAATCTCTTGCTATATTGGTAGCGATTACATGTTTTTCTCATCATCAACACATTGTGGAGATATCATCATAGGAATATATATATATATATATATATATATATAATTTAGACAAAGAAAAAAAAAACACAATTATTGGATTCATCAATGAAAATCCAGTTACATCATCATCATTGTTTAACGTCCGCTTTCCATGCTAGCATGGGTTGGACGATTTGACTGAGGACTGGTGAAACCGGATGGCAACACCAGCCTCCAATCTGATTTGGCAGAGTTTCTACAGCTGGATGCCCTTCCTAACGCCAATTAAATTAAAT
>NC_068990.1:49631261-49639904 GCF_001194135.2 Octopus bimaculoides
ACACCATTTCGAGCGTGGCCGTTTTCGTGCGGGTGACACGTAAAAGCACCCACTACACTCTCTGAGTGGTTGGCGTTAGGAAGGGCATCCAGCTGTAGAAACTCTGCCAAATCAGACTGGAGCCTGGTGTTGCCATCCGGTTTCACCAGTCCTCAGTCAAATCGTCCAACCCATGCTAGCATGGAAAGCGGACGTTAAACGATGATGATGATGATGATGATATATATACATACATACATACACACACACATACATAAAAAGTGGGCATCTTTCAGTTTCCATCAACCAAATCTACTTACAAGGCTTTGGTCAGCTTTGAACTATACTAAAAGATACTTGGCCAAAGTCCCACAGAGTAAGTCTGAACCAAAAACTATGTAGTTGAAAAGTAAGCTTTTTACTATATAGTAACCTGGTACAAAAGTGTTTTTCTATAATTTCTCAATGGACAACATTTATGGGTCTTAATGTGTTTAACAACTGATTAATTTTCTTTTTTCTTTCTTTCATTTTGAATTTTATTGAACCAAAGTAAAAATACCAAACTTAGAAACAAAGGAAAATACTTGTGGAATGATATGAACTATGTAGTCTAAACTCTCTCAACCACTGTGCCATTTTAAAATAAATACAACAAAATGAAAATAAATGAGTCATCAGTTTCATATACTAATTTACCTTTGGATGGTTCATCTTCAGAATCAGATAATATTCTTTTAGTTGACTTTTGGGTAACTCTTTCAGCAGTTCTGCCATGAGACAGTTTATTATCTCCATCATCATCATCATCATCATCATCATCATCATCATCAGACTCCAGACCAGTTGATAAAACTCTATAATTAGTAAACCAAATAAATATATACATAACGAAATAGAGCATAAATGTCAATATAGAGAAAGAATATTGATTTTGACTAGCGCCAAATCAGACTCTACTAAAACAAAATCTTCAAGGCGACACCCCAGGATGACAACAGACTAATGACAGAAACAAGTGAAAGTTACCCACTATATTTGCACTTGTGCAAGTTCATTTTGCCAACTTCTCGACCTAAATTGCCATCTGCCAATGGATGAGAACATTTGTATAAAGAAGTGCTAATCACTTAATGCGGATAGAGCTTCCAGGAAAGGGAGACCCAGTAAGACACAGAATGAAATAGTGAAGGCTAACCTCAGGACCTTGAACCTCACGGAGGAAATAAGAAAAGAAATGGAATGATATGCAATATGCTGTTCTTGAGAGGACCTGCCCAGCTTGGCAAAACTGGGTTCTGTTGACCTGTGTGTGCAAATATATATATATATATATATTCACTGCTGTGCCCTTCTTCCAATTTCCTTTCTTTGAGATACCTCATCACCTCCCTAACTGTAGTGATATCACTTACTTTTCTTACTACCCAGAACCATTCCATTTGTTATCCACCCTTCATCCATTTAGATTGTTCTCTCCACCAACATTTGCATTATCACATCCACCTTTCTCACTCTCCTCATGCACATCGCCTGCCTCTCTTTCCCACCCACTTCTGCAACTTACCCAACATCATCTCCTTCTCATTCTTCTTTCTACTGATTTATCATTTATCATTACTATTTTGCTTCTAAGCACTGTCATCCCCTGGTGTAATCTCCCTCATGACTCTCTGCCTAACTTGATCCCTCCTATTGTTTCTTCTAAAATGCAAGTAATAATTAGCACCACTGCAGCAAGAAACCTGTTCTATCTTGGCCTCTTCTTCCATTCTTTTAATTATCTTTTGCCCCACTCTTAGCATAAAAAAAAACACCCAGTCCATGCTGTAAAGTGATTGGTGTTAGGAGTCATCCAGCCATAAAAACTATGCCAAAACAGACATTGGAGCATAATGCAGTCCATAGACCCATCCTGCCAAACCATCCAACACATGCCAACATGGAACATAGATGTTAGATGATGATGATGATAATGATTATGATAAGGAGGAGGAGAGCAATTCCCCACATTACAGAAGAACTGGGTTCCTCTAAGCCTTTCTGAAATGTGGAATTCATATAGCCCAAGAAAGGTAGCTTCTTTGATAACATGTCATCTGCTGGCCACTTTAACCCTTTTGATGACTTCAATGCTGAAGTTAGGTTAAATCACATTGCATGAGGCTAAATTATTGACAATCATGATGTTGGGTATGAAAATGTAAATGGCACATTAGCTTATCCACCTGTGTTGTCTGTCACCATGACATCACAAACACACCGTTTCCACAAAAAAAAAAAAATACAAAACAACCGGGAAACACCCATACAGTAAATATTTGCACCAACTTTAACACATAATTGTTTGTTAATATGAAAGGAAACGAATCAAACTTACTCATGTTTTTTATACTCTAAACCTTTGTTATGGGTTAAGTGTAAAATATAAATTCAGTAAAAGTGATATCTAATTAGAAAGCTGAAAGTAAGGCCCAAGCTCAACATACAAAAATTCAAAGCTTAAGATCAAACTTGAGTTTTAAACTGAACTGGCAGTACAAACAGATGAGCATAATCTTTGTGCTTATGACTTTTGGTCCCAAATCAGAAATAAAAGTATCAGTGTATCTCAGCAGTGATGGGACTTAACAAATATAAGCATCAAGATTGGTTTGATGACAATGTTACCTTCATTTGCAACAAAGTTCAATTGCATCTACTTTACAAGTCATGCTTTGAGGATAAAACATCTACAAAAAGAAGCTTATGTTGATATTTGAAAGAAGACTGGGTCAAAGTTTCATGAAATGAGCTCCTGATTGACAAGAATCTTTCAACAAAAATGACATGAGATCCTATCACAATGGGCTGAAGCAAGTTTAGGGACCACAACATACAGTGGTGGCCATATGAGGTCTAAGAATGGAACTAAGATACTCACAAACCCATCTAACCAGCTGAAATGATGAGCTGAACATTTTAGCCATGTTTTAAACTAACCTTCAACATTTAAAAAAGAAGGCCTTGAAAATCTGGAACAGCATCTGATAAATGAAGTATTGTTAGTAGCAATCTTCCTAACTGAAGTGGAAATGGCTATCATAAAGCTCTATGTGGAAAGAAACCCATAGCTGACTGTTGTTGGCACTCCGTCGCTTACGACGTCGAGGGTTCCAGTTGATCCGATCAACGGAACAGCCTGCTCGTGAAATTAACATGCAAGTGGCTGAGCACTCCACAGACATGTGTACCCTTAACGTAGTTCTAGGGGATATTCAGCATGATACAGTGTGACAAGGCTGACCCTTTGAATTACAGGCACAATAGAAACAGGAAGTAAGAATGAGAGAAAGTTGTGGTGAAAGAGTACAGCAGGGTTCACCACCATCGCCTGCCGGAGCCTCATGGAGCTTTAGGTGTTTTCGCTCAATAAACACTCACAACGCCTGGTCTGGGAATCGAAACCGCGATCCTATGACCGCGAGTCCGCTGCCCTAACCACTGGGCCATTGCGCCTCCACATAGCTGACTGTAATCCTGGTCTAATCTACAAACATAGCAGTATTTTGTTATTTCTCACACTGGAAAAAATTTTGCAAGTACTGTATTTGCTGATGTATAAGATGTATCTCTACTTTACAAATATATTTTGTGAAGAAAAACAAATTCAGTATGTTTCATCATAGGTTTGTTGAAAGATATTTCAAAGTGATTTTGGAGGTGAAAATATATGATTCTGTGTAGGTAAATACAATGTTATAACAGTATACTGGAATAAAATATAAAACCATAAATTTATCAAAATTAAACTGTATTATATAAGTACTGAATTTCAGTTGTATCAGATCAGTTGTAAAAGGGTGGGCTGAAAACCCATAGACTGACTATGAAGGAATGATGCTAGAGCTGTGAAATCTTGCATGCATTAATTTCAACTCTTCTTATTAATAACTGCATTGTTCCCTTTCAGGGAAACAGACATCTGAGTATTCAAAGAAGACTTCAAAAGTAATAAGTAGCAACTTCTCTTGAAGATGAACAGAATTTAGCATTGTGGTATCCAGTAACTGCAGAAAGAGGGTTTAGCCCCCCCAAGGACATTCATACTGACATGGTTGCTACATTGGAGGATGACTCTCCAGCTTTAGCAACAGTGCAAGAGTGGGCAGCTGAATTTAGGAGGTGATGGGAGAGTCTTGAAGATGACCCAAGGTCTGAACGTCCTGCAACTACCACTACTGAGGAAAACATTGATCATGTTAAGCACATGGTGATGGCTGACAGGTGACTGACTATAAATCAAATAGCCTAGCTATTAGCATACCCTGTCAGAGAATTGAGAATATTCTGCACAATGAATTTGGCATGACAAAAGTTTCTGCTTGGTGGGTGCCATATCTTCTGACCAGGTTGATTACATGACGGGAAAATCTGACATTGGTTGAGGCAGATCTAGCTGGTTTACTTGAACATTTCCTAATGCAGGATGAGTATTGGGTTGATTACTTTGAGCCAGAGACAAAGAGACAATCTGTCTCTGTCTCAAAGTAATCAACCCATGCAGTGGAAACATCCCTCTTCACCTGCTCTGAAGAAAGCCAAGATCATTTCATCTGCAGAGAAGGAGATGGCCTCAGTTTTTTGGGATGCAAAAGGTACTGTGTTTATTGACTATTTTCAAAACAAAGGCTAGATCATCAATGGAAAGCATTATGCCAAACTTGAAGCAGTTATGAAAGATTATCAAGACCAAACGCCCAGGAAAACTGATGAAAAGAGTCTTGTTTCATCAAAACAATGCTTCAGCACATAAGTTCCTAGTTTCAATGGATGCTGTGCATGACTGTGACTTTGAAATGATTGATTACCCTCCCTATTTTCCTGATTTGGCTCCATATGACTGTCAACTGTTCCCCAACATGAAAAAACATGCAGCTAGGAAATAGTATTGCAATCATGAGGACGTCATATCATTGATGACGTTCTGACCAACAAGATGAAAGCTTCTTCACCAATGGGATCCAAGTACTGCAACAATGATTGAAGAAGTGTGTGGACTGCAACGGAGACTATGTTGAAAAATAAATCTTATTTGGTCACATTCCATGACAGTAGTTTGGTCAGCCTATGAACTTTTCGGCTGACCTTTGTATGGTTGTTTCTATTTTAGTCAGGAGAATATCCATACAGGATGTAGAGCTCATATTTCTGGCTATGATGTTTTAAGTAACTGTGACTGATCATGGTTACCAATATAGTACAAAATTAACAAAGCAAGCTTTACTCTGTAAAAAAAATAATGGTGGGGGGCAGGTACAGTGGGGGAAATAAATATTCGTACATGTCCAAATTCTTTATTTATTTAATTTCTAATGAACATAAATGGGATATACCAATACTATATTTGCATACTCATGCTTAAACTAAGAATATGCAAAAGAACTGTTGAAAACAGAATAAGATCCGGTGCACCACGCAAGATTTCCCCTAGATCTTTAAGAAAAAGGAAGCAAAGAATCGAAAAAAATGCAATGATCACAAGAAAAGAGTTTCAAGAAGATTTGTTAGCTTCAGGGACTAGTGTTACACTATGAACAATCAGCAATGAACTTCAGAGGAATGAACTGAAGTCAGGCTCTCCTAGAAAGACTCCACTGTTGACTAAAAGGCATGGAGAAGCCTGTTAAAAATTTGTTTGTGAACATAAAGATAAATCTGACACATTCGGGGAAAATGTTCTATGGAAAGACAAATTGAAAAGTGAATTGTTTGGACGAATTTTGCGTAGCCATGTTTGGAGGAAAGATGGTACTGCCTATTCGCCGAAAAACACAATTTCTACCATAAAGCTTGGAAGTGGCAACATCATGGTGTGGGGGTTTTTCTCTGCAAATGGCACTGGCAATTTACATGTGATAGATGGTAGAATGAATGCAGAGATGTACCAAAATATTTTGAACAATAATTTATGGGACTCTGTAGAAAAGCTCCAGCTTTGTGAAGAGTGGGTTTTACAACAGGATAATGACCCTAAGCACACGGTGAAGTCTACCAAAAAATGGATTGTCGATCACAATATAAAATTATTAGAATGGCCAAGCCAGTCACCTGACTGGAATCCCATTGAAAATTTGTGGCATCATTTGAAAATTAAAATTCATTCAAGAGCCCTAACATGCATTCCAGATTTGAAGAAAATTTGTCAAGAAGAATGGGAAAAAATTCCTAAAGAAAGATGTGAATCATTGATTAAGAACAACAAGAAGAGGTTAGTTGAAGTGGAACTGGATAATGGTGATGCTACGAAGTATTAAATCACAATTATCGATTGTTCTGTACGAATATTTTTTTCACCCCTGAATATTTATAATTGAATATAAATTCCTTAGTTACTATAATTTACTAGTTTCTTTTGCATATTCTTAGTTTATGCATGTGTATGCAAATATGGTGGTATTGGTATATCCCATTTATGTTCATTAAAAATTAAATAAAGAATTTTGACATGTACGAATAATTATTTTCTCCCCACTGTATGTCTGGTTGACAAAATATACATATTAAAACACTGGTGCTTTAGCTAATGAGCCAAATGTGTTATGAACACACTGTCACAGTAAAAGGGAAAGTTGGTCTCCAGTGACATAGAACAGTGACTAACATGTTTGCATTTGAATCTGCTAAAACACATTAAGAGTGAATATTCAAATCACTGTTTCAGATCTTTCTATAAAGTGCAAATAACAATTTTTTATTGTTTCGCAGATGTAAGCACTGATCAGAAAACAGTTTGTTCATTGAAAATTTAAATAAAGCAAGTGGCTTGTTTAGGCTCCAGTGATCCGAGTACTTCAGGCTGTCTTCCTGGATCTTCCTCCTCCACGGGTTCTCTCCTCATTCAGAGATCATCACTTCTCTATGTAGCTGTCTTCATACATTTGCATCACATAACCATACAGCACAGTTTTCTCTCTCTCAAACTGGATATGATGCCTCTTATACCCAATAATTTCTTTGTCAGTGTTCATCTTTCACTACCATTTAATAGCACCGATTCGACAGTTGCAATGAACAGCTTAATTTCGATTCACCTGGGTAATTTGCAGTTTCAGAATGTTATTTTGTGACAGGCTATCTACGCTTGTTCCTTCCTGATCTTAATGTCTGCTTCGAAACTGCTCACCCAATCCCCTAAATGCTTGAAATTTTCAACAACATTCAATTTAGAACTGCTCAGAGAAAACAGTTTAGCAGCACTTGATTGGTTGAAAGACATGTATTTGGTTTTCTTGACATTTGCATGCAGTCCAATTTTGGCAGCTGATATTTCTACTCTGCAGAGCAGCTGTTGTGCTTGGTCTATTTCATCAGGTCTGTGATGGTTACTGCTGGTATATAAGGATGCTATGAATGGCCCTAAATGTGAAATGGCAGCAACATATGACAAACAAATGCCTTTAATGAGACCTATTGAAAGTTAGCGAGAAGATCAGCAAAAACGGATGCAACTGTCTGGTCATTGCATGTGCCACCCTCAACTAAAAATATCCAAATTATTCTTGTGGAACTGTAAGAAGAGGAAAATATCATCACACTTACTTCAACAACTTGATTGCAGACACTGGCCTAGAATGTATCCAGGAACTCAAGGCAGTGATGTTGGACCGAAAAGTGTTGTGGGTGAACATTGTTGCTGTGGCCCGGGTTGGAACCTGGTCATAATAAATATATCTATAGCCAATTTTATTCTCAACACATTTACACTTAGCTGCATATCCACACTAGCATTGCACATCCAGTGAAGCATGCTGATTTCATTTCTTTACATGTCCTCTGAAGTCACTGCCCATGTTTCCCTACCATATAGCATAGTTGTTTGTACACAAGCATCATAAAACCTGCCTTTCCCTTTGTTACCAAAGATAAGAAAAAGTTTGCCAATGTTCTGCGCCGTGAGGACCAAAGACTTGAAGTATTTTGTGTAGCAAGACAGTGTGTGAGAGAGAATCGTGATGTCGTGGGAGAGAAATGTGTTCGCATGGATTATGGTACACTTGCACTAAACGAGGCTGCAAAGAAAGAGGTTTGGAGACGCCACTATGAAAGGTTGCTTAATAAAGAGAATGAATGGGAGAAAGAGAGTCTGCCGAATGTCGACCCAACAGAGGGGTCAGCTATCCAAGTTGACAGTACCATGGTAGATAAAGCAATTAAGAATATGAAGACAGGGAAAGCCCCCGGCCCATCAGGAATCACTGCAGAGATGCTCAAAATATCTGGCAGAGTCAGCTATAGCCTAGTCACCCATATTGTTAACCAGGTGATACACGAAGGAGTCATACCCAATGACTGGTTAGCAGCACCATAGTCAACTTCTGCAAAGGTAAAGGTGACGCTTTAGATACACATAATTACAGAGGTATCAAGTTATTAGATCTGGTAATGAAAGTCACGGAGAGGGTCATAGCCCAACTAATTTGGGAGCGTGTCAGTTTAGATGAGATGCAGTTTGGGTTCGTGCCAGGGAAAAGCACCACTGATGCTATATTTCTGGTAAGACAGCTGCAGGAGAAATATGTAGCCGAGGTTAAACCTCTGTACCTGGCTTTCGTTGACATGGAGAAAGCCTTTGACAGGGTCCCTCGATCCCTTATCTGGTGGTCAATGAGGAAACTAGGGATA
>NC_068990.1:49639914-49640568 GCF_001194135.2 Octopus bimaculoides
AAGCCTTTGACAGGGTCCCTCGATCCCTTATCTGGTGGTCAATGAGGAAACTAGGGATAGAAGAATGGTTAGTGAGAGCTGTGCGAGCCATGTACAGGCACGCTGTCAGTAAGGTGAGAGATGGCAATGAATAGTGAAGAATTCCGGGTAGAGGTAGGAGTCCATCAAGGTTCTGTCCTCAGTCCCCTTCTATTTATCATAGTCCTCCAGGCGATAACAGAGGAATTCAAGACAAGATGCCCCTGGGAGCTCCTCTATGCCGATGACCTTCCACTGATTGTTGAATCACTATCAGAGCTAGACGAGAAGTTTCAAGTGTGGAAGCAGGGACTAGAATCGAAGGGCCTTAAAGTCAACTTAGCTAAAACCAAAGTTCTAATAAGTAGGAAGGTAGACAAAACACAAACCCCTTCAGGTAGATGGCCCTACTTGATCTGTAGAAAAGGTGTAGGTAGAAACTCTATAAGATGTACCCAGTGCAAGCTATGGACACATAAGAGGTGCAGCAATATCAAAGGCAGGTTAACTGGGAAGTTAGTTTTTGTATGTGGCAGATGTTCAGGTGCAATAAACACTGAAAATGTGCAGAAAACAACTTCTGTCACATTCCAGGGAGAAAAACTGGACGTAGTTGATAGCTTCTGATATCTGGGT
>NC_068990.1:49640801-49641470 GCF_001194135.2 Octopus bimaculoides
GGTGTTGAAGCAAGACTTCCGAACATTAGGCCTCACCAAGGCAATGACTTCTGACCGAGACCTTCAGAAATATGCTGAGCGTGAGAAGATCCGGCAAGCCAAGTGAGACCAAAATCTAAGGCCTCTGCCAGGGATGTAGCCAGCCCACTTATGCGTAACATTTATTCTTTGGACACTAAACTCCGCTTGCAAAGACCTGTTGAGGCAAGTGAAATCGAAATCGAACTAAATTTGTAGACTGGCACCCATGCCAACGTCTCTTCATTGAACACTAAACTCTGCTTGTGAAGACCTGTTGGGGCAAGCGAAAGTGAAATCGTGATGGCACCTGTACCAGTAAATCACTAAGAGCACCGTCCGAGTGTGATCGTTGCCAGAGCATCAACTGTCTGGCTTCTGTGCCGGTGGCACATAAATAGTACTATTCAAGTGTGACCGTTACCAACGTCGCCTGCCTGGCACTTGTGCCAGTGGCACATGAAAAGACATTCGAGTGAGTTCGTTGCCAGTACCGCTGGACTGGCCCCTGTGCAGGTGGCACGTAAAATACACCACTTCGAGCGTGGCCGTTGCCAGTACCTCCTGACTGGCCTTCGTGCCGGTGGCACGTAAAAGCACGCACTACACTCTCAGAGTGGTTGGCGTTAGGAAGGGCATCCAGCTGTAGAA
>NC_068990.1:49641480-49643033 GCF_001194135.2 Octopus bimaculoides
TACCTCCTGACTGGCCTTCGTGCCGGTGGCACGTAAAAGCACGCACTACACTCTCAGAGTGGTTGGCGTTAGGAAGGGCATCCAGCTGTAGAAACTCTGCCAAATCAGATTGGAGCCTGGTGTAGCCATCTGGTTCACCAGTCCTCAGTCAAATTGTCCAACCCATGCTAGCATGGAAAGCGGACGTTAAATGATGATGATGATGATGATGAAAAGTAACAGCACTCTGAATCTGGTTCAGCTGTTTCTTATTTAAGTATCTACACTTTTAGAGTATCCTCTACCACTGCCAATTTAGTCACCTAAGTAACAGAAATGTTTTACTATCTCTAAAGATTCCCCTGGGCATTGAAGGAAATCTATTTCCTGTGTGTTCCTAGTGTTTATAGTTCTTGGACATCTGCCACACACAAAAACTACTTTCTCTGTTAACCTTCCTGTGATCCCACTGTGCCTCTTACGTGTCCATAGCTTGCACTGGGTACACAGAATAGAATATACATATTGAGCAGAGCCATTTCTCTGAAAGGATTAGTAATTTCTTTGCTTTCCTGCTTTATTCTTTGAAAAATTAACTCTAAGGTCCTTTGATTCCAGGCCTTGCTTCCACACCAGAAATTTCTTCTCTAAATCTATAGATTCAGGTATAAGAACAAGGTTATCAGCATAGAGAAACTCCCATGGGCAAGCAGTTTTAAAATATTTTGTTATGGCCAAAAGGACTACAATAAATAAGAGGTGGTTAAGAACTGAGCCTTGGTGAACTTATATCTGCACACTAAACTCACTGCTGACTGTTGACTATATATATATATTTGGTTCACAGCAAAAACAGAAGTGAAGTTTTCTTTTAATCTTTGTCTTATTTTATTCAAATATAACCCATTGAATGCTTCTCCCATCAGCATTCCCCACCCACCAAGGGTGCCAAGAAGAAGACGGATCTGGAAACTTAAGGATCCTCTGAGAAATTTGACAAGGAGGAAGAACTACAGACTTGTGACAGAGGACAACAGGAACTCCTACAGGACAGCTTGCTGAGTGTCACAGACCAAATCTCTGACTGGTGCAAAGTCCTATCCAAACCAAGGGTGATGTGATTCTTTTCACTTCCATCTCAATACGTCTGCATACAATGAGAAACACGTTTTAATGACATGTGCTGGAAAAGTAAAATTTTAAGTATACTTGACAGCAGTTTTTCTATCACATATGTGAACCTCTCGAAAGATCAAAACTGAATGTAACAGGACTTTTGCAAAGCCCAGTACATGACTTTCTACCCTAGCTAACCATGCTCCTGTTCTGTGAGTGGAGGTCCCTTGCCACTCCTTGTACCTATATACTTGTGTGCACACACCTGTCAGAATACTGTATAAATGTATGAATGCACTTATGTGGACCCCATATATATGTATATGTGATGGTGGGTGTATGTGCATGTGGGTATGTATGAACTTATTCGCATCAAAGTGTACGTTTATGTGGACTGCATGTTCATGCGTGTGTGTGTGTGTGTGTATATGTATATATATGTGTATATATATATATAT
>NC_068990.1:49643133-49644533 GCF_001194135.2 Octopus bimaculoides
ACCCTTAATTATGAACATGACAAAAAAAGGACCTTTGTTTACTTTTCTTGCATGAGTTCAAGCTAGGGCACAATGCCTCCCAAGCTGTTGCCAATATCAACAGAGCATAGGGAAAGGGGTCGACAAGTGATTGCACAGTACAAAGGTGGTTTCAAACATTCTGCAGTGGTGATGAGAACCTTGAAGATGAAGGCAGAGGATGGTTATGCAGTCTTGACAATGAACAATTGAAAGAAATTGTTGAACAAAACTCAAGTCAAAGTGTCAGAGAAATATCTCAGGCACTTGGTGTCAGTATTGCAATGGTCTCATGCAATCTGCAGAAAATTGGTAAGGTGAAAAAGCATGAGCTCAATGAAAATCAAAAAGTTTGGCATTTTGAAGTGTGCTCGATGCTCTTTCTGTGAAACACCAATGATCCTTTTCTCGACTGAATAGACATTTGTGACGAAATGTGGATCCTTTATGATAACTGTAAACGATCAGGTCAATGGATTAATTATGATGAGTCCCCCAAACATTTGCCAAAACTAAAGTTGCATCAGTAAAAGATTGTGGTGACTGTCTGGTGGTTTGTAATTGGTGTTGTCTATTACACCTTTCTGGAAGCCAATCAGAGCATTACAGTAGAGGTTTACTGCAATCAACTCGCTGAAATGCATGTTCACTTGCAAAAAATGAGACCTGCATCGGCGAATCGCCGTAGCCCAATTCTACTCCACGATAATGCAAAGCCACATGTTGCAAGAATGCTGCAGAAATTCATAGACTTGGGATACAAGACTTTACCACAACCTCCATATTCTCCTGATCTTTCACCTACTGACTACCATTTTTTAAGCATTTAAGCACGTTTTTAAGTGATAAAACTTTCAGGTCCAAACCAGAGGTGGAATCAGCTTTCAAAGATTTCTTAGCATCGATGCCTATAAGTTTTTATCAACGAGGCATAGATAAACTCATTGATTGATGTCAGAGATGCATAGATGTTCATAGCTCATACTTTGTATTGTAATTTTTTCAGAATAAAATTGTTTCTGAAATCACCCATTATTTTCAGAACAACCTAATATATGTGTGTGTGGATGTGGGTACGTATGATCTTATATATATTTATGTGTGTGTGTATGTGAGATTCATGCCATACAGTGTAGTCTTTGTATATGTAAACATGTAAGATGTATGCATATATTTACATATAAAAGTACGCTTATATGGATTGCGTGGTCATGCGAGTATTTTTATATATATATATATATATATATATATATATAAAATTTAATTGTTTTCCATACTTACAGTTGAAAAAGTCTGAATGACTGAAACCAGTACTGAAATGGTTTTTTATAAAATTATTTTAGCATTTTCAACCTTGACTTTTTTTTCCATATATATATATA
>NC_068990.1:49644753-49650469 GCF_001194135.2 Octopus bimaculoides
ATATATGAAGGGGTACCCAAAAGTAACTGGAAACATTCTCTGAGGGACAAGCCTGTTGTAGTTCAGGCTTCTGCTGCTAGAAGCTACTTGATACAACCCCCAAGCAGTCTGCTAATCGCTGGCAGCAGCTTAAGTCATACTACTATGTGGTGCATCTTTGTTTTGCAGTGCTTCTCCACTGTTTGTCAATTTTTGCAATGGCCAAAATGAAGGTACAGCATGCTTCCATGAAATTCTGTTTTTCGCTGGGGAAAACAGTGGCCAAAACAGTTGTTATGCTTCAAACAGCTAACAAGGATACTGCCATGAGTAAAACACAAGTGGTTTCCACACTTTAGGAATGGTCACTTGTCACTTGAAGACCAACCCTCATTCAGGATGAATGTCGACCTCCCAAACGAATGCAAACATCACCAAAATTCATGAATGGATCTTTGAGGATTGTCGCCGAACAATTGACAAACTTGTTGAGATGACTGGTGTGTCCTGGAGCTCCAGCCAATGAATTTTGAGCAAGGAGTTGCAAATGAAAAGAGCTACAGCAAAATTTATGCTTCACTTGCTCACAGAAGATCAAAAGCAGTCATGACTGAATGTGTATCATGAACAGATAGAACAGTTGGAAGTTGATCTGGACCTTTTTTGAAGGTCATCGCTGGTGATGAAAGCTGGTGCTATGGAATTTGAAGATGTACAAGAGGTGAAGAATAACTGATGGAGGTGTTAAAAGGCATCACTTAGCAAGAATTCCAGTACTGCTTTGAACAGTGGAAAACGTGCCTGGACAGATGCATTGCTTAAAATGGAGAATACTTTGAAGGCGATAAAAGTGTAAACATGTAAAACTAAGTGAAAATAATATTGAAAAATTCCGGTTTCTTTTAGTACCTGCCTCGCATATGTGTGTGTGTGTGGGTATATGTGTGTATATATGGCTTTATATATGTGTGTGTGTAAATATGTAAGATTCATTCCATGCTGTGTAGTGTTTGTATATATAAACATCTATATCTATATAGCTGAGTTTGTAAGTGTGTGTGTGTGTGTGTGTGTGTGTGTGTTGCATCTATAGAAATCCACACCTTACAAGATAGCAGGCTGGGAGTCGCACCAATGGATTCCTCATGGTCGAAAATGCCCAGAATCGGCCATTTATTATTTTTTTTATTGCTTCCTAAGATGTGAATTTTTGTATTAAAAATAATTTAAAAACAAAACTTATAACAATTTTAAAGTCGGAGCATGAGTTAAGTCCCCTTCTCGCGACGGTGATCCTTCACAAACGATCACCTATTATTTTGTAAACAATGTTACGAAACTGTTCATGTTTTCCAATTATATATATAAATATATATATTTATATATATGCTTTCGGTGCAAATGGTTTTCTTATACGACGCCGTATTTTACAATCATGTAAATAATAATAATAATGGTATTTTTTTTATATAAGCTTCAACTTTATGGCGTTCACCGTGTAATGACTAAGAAAAATAGTCTAATAACGAGGCATATAAGCACTCAACAGAAAAAACAAGGCTTTCCTATCCGTTTGTGAAGGTAACACACACAGTCATGCTAATAAAGGGATGTGGATTCACGTCCCACGCGCATGGGAAAACATTCTTTTTTCTGTCGAGGGCTTATATGCTCCGTTAGTACACTATTTTCGTTAGTCATTGCACGGTGAACAGTATAAGCTTTAAGCTTATATAAAAATGCCATTATTATTATTTACAGGATTGTAAAATACGCCACCGTATAATAAAGCCATTCGCACCAAAAGCATATATATATATATATATGCTTACTATAGCCTCAGGCTGACCAAAATCTTGTGAGTGGATTACGTACTCGGAAACTGCAAGAAGACTGTCGTATATATGTGTATATTTGTGTATGTGTGTGCCTGTGTCTTGTGTTTGTACCCCCACCATTCCTTGACAACTGATGTTGCTGTGTTTACATTCCTGTAACTTAGCGGTTTCGTAAAAGACACTGACAGAATGAGCACAAGGCTTACAAAGAATAAATCCTGTGGTTGATTTCTTTGACCAACGATGGTGCTCCACCATGGCCGCAGTCACATGACTGAAACAAGTAAAGCAATAAAAATCTATGCCATTTTAATCCCGAGCAAGGCAAGGTATTTCTGCTAGTATAAGATAAATGCTGTGTATACATATAGTCATATAAGACTACTTTCTTGCTCTCTTTACCCCACTCTTGGCTGGCCCTTAATCTAGATGCTGAAACTGTACTTCACTGAATTGAATAAACCATGTACCAAGGCTCTATGCTACCTAGCAAGTGTTTGCGCAGATCTTCTTTTCGGGTATTGATAAAAGCCCCACAATAACTACTTTTCCATTGTTCCTCCCATGTACACAATTTTAGAGGCACAATGATCAATATTGGCACAATGAAGGGAGAGGTCTGGTGAGCTTATCAAAATGATGGAGTATTGCCATGTCAGTGTGAGGTGTGCAAGAAGTGAGATGGAAGGGACTTCTGCTAGATTCCTCACAGGAAAGAGATAGAGGTTCAAATTCTTCTGGGTAGGCAGGAGTGATGGAGTGGGCATAAAAAAAAGCAGAAAAGTGGGTAGATAAGGTAACTGAGGCAGTCAGAGTATGTGATAGGGTTATTAAGCTGAGACTTGTCATAGATAAATTAACAGTTACATTTATCACTGTCTATTCTCCTCAGGCTGGGCTGGCTGATGACCTGAAGGACCAACTCTATGAGGTCCTTTTGCAGACTACTTCAGTGACAAATGACAAAGACTTAGTTATTGTGATTGACAACTTTAATGGACATGTTGGGCAGCATTCCCATGGATTCTATGGTGTGCATGGTGGTTATGGCTTTGGCCCCAGGAATGAGGAGGGAACAAAGCTACTGCAGGTTTGTGATGCAAATGATCTTATGATCTGCAACACTAACTTCAGAAAACCAGCCAGTCACCTAATTACTTAGTCTGGTCAATTACCTCCTCACCAAGCAATGAGAGGCTGATGCTTACAAATGTGAAGTCTTTCATCTTTCCCAGGTGAAGTGTGTACACATCAACAAAGGCTACTAGTTAGTGACTTCAGAATTACAGCTTGAAAGTCTCAGAAAAATAAACCATACTAGAAAAGAAGATTATGGAAGCTCAAGGACCTAGCAAACCAACAGAAATTTAAAGATATTCTAATGGAAGCCTCTAATGACAAAGACGAGGAGAGATATAGCTTAGAAGACAACTGGAAATTTCTGCAGGACAATTTACTGGGGGCCGCTGACCAAATCTGTGGCGGGTGCAAAGTCCCAACTAGGTTGAGGGTGACATGATGGTGGAACAAGGAGATGAACAGCGCTACAAAAGCAAAGAGACAGGCCTAGAAAGACTGGAACAATGGTAGAAGTAGAGAATTATATCAGATAGCCAGAAGGGAGGCTAGCTGACAGGTTTACATAGTAAAAGGAAAAGCAGAAGTTAAGAGGTCTGCCAATGTTCTATAGCATGTGGATCATAGGCATGAAATGTTCAGGATTGCAAAGCAGTGTATCAGAAAGAATAGAGATGTGATGGGTGAGAAATGTATGCAAATATATAATGGTATGCTTGTGCTTTGTGACTGAGAGATGAAAGATGTGTGAAGATGCCACTACGAAAGGTTATTAAATGTGGAATATGTATGGGAGAAGAAAAGTCTTTCAAATATCAAACCAATTGAGGGACTAGCCATCAGAGTTGATAGTAGTATAATAGATAAGGCAATTAAGGATACAAAGGAAAGGAAAACCCTTGGCTCATCAGGCATCATTGCCAAGATGATTAAAATATCACTTGCATAGTTAATCAGGTTATTCAGGAAGGTGTCATCCCCAATGAGTGGTGTAGTTGTATTATAGTTAACTGCTACAAAGGTAAAGGTGATGTCTTAGAAACGACTACAGAAGTATCAAACTGCTGGACCAGATCATGAAAGTTAGAGAGAGAGTTATAGCTCAATTGATTAGGAATAGAATTAAACTAGATGAGAAGCAGTTTGGTTTTGTTCCAGGGAGAAATACCAAATATACCATCTTCCTAGCAAGACAGCAGCTGGAAAAGTATTTGGCCAAAAGTAAATCATTGTGTTTGGCTTTCATCGACCTAGAGTAAGCTTTCGACAGAGTTCTGCTATCTAGTAGTTTCTAAGGAAGTTAGGAGTAGAGGAGTGGCTTGTTAGAACTGCACAAGCCATGTACAGCGGTGCTGTCAGTAAGGTGAGAGTCAGCCTTGAATTCCATGATGAATTTAGTGTACAAGTTGGAGACCACCAGGGATCAGTTCTCAGTCCACTCTTATTCATCATAGTCCTTCAGGCCATAACAGAGAAATTCAAAACTGGATTCCCATGGGAACTGCTATATGCTGACGACCTCGCTCTTATTGCAGAATCTGAAGTAGAATTAGAGAAGTATGGAAACAAAATCTGGAATCAAAGTTAACCTAGTAAAGACTAAAGTTGTTAGCAAGAAAGGAGATAAGATTTGCTTTCTGCCAGGTAAATGGCCCTGCCCAATATGTAGGACAGAAGCGGGAAATAATTCCATTCATTACACCCAGTGTAAGCTATAGACACATAAGAGATGCTGTGGAATCAAAAGTAGACTAAGTAATAAGGTAACTTTCGTGTATGGCAGATGTACAGGAACAATAAAAACTAAGAGCACGAGGGACTTAGACTCCCTCAAATGCCCTGGAGGCTCTCTTGAAATAGTTGATAGTTTCTGTTACTTAGGTGACCAAATTAGTAATGGTGATGGGTGCTCTAAAAGTATTGTTTCCAGAATAAGAATAGGATGGAGGAAGTTCACAGAGCTGCTACCTCTGTTGGCAACAAAAGGACTCTCTCTCTCTCTGTCTTAGAGTGAAAGGTAGATTGTATGATGCTTGTGTATGAATGGATATACTCTATAGTAGTAAGACATGGGTTCTGAATGCGGAGGAGATACACAGACTGGAGAGGAATGAAGGTAGTATGCTCTGTTGGATGTGTAGCATCAGTGTGTGTGAACGACAAAGCACAACTATGTTGAGAGAAAAGTTGGGCATAAGAGGAATTAGATGTGGCCTGCAGGAGAGGAGATTGGACATGTGATTGATATGAGTACAGACAGCTGTATACAGAAGTGCCTGTCACTGAAAGTAGATGGTACCTGTGGAAGAGAGAGACCCAGGAAGACATGGGATGAAATGGTGAGGATCAATCTCAGGATGTTAGGGCTCAGCAAGGAAATGACAATGGACCGAGATGCCTGGCAATATGAGGTTCTAGAGAAGACCTGCCCACATCAACAAAACTGAGTGCTAGAAGCATTGTGTCTCACCCACATGTAACAATAAGCTTTTCACACACCCAACCTCATCAAATTAAACTATGTCTCCTCTTCTAAACTGCATTTTTCTTCCTCACATTTCCTCTACATACACTATGATTATCTCCCACTCCTCATCCCTGTTCTTACTGCCCTGTTCACTGTATCACTGCTTTCCCCCACCCTTCTTTATACCCAGGTTCTCACCAGTCACTGCAATCCCCACTACCTACTCGTGCCTTCTTGGCAATACCTGGTTGAGTATCTGGAGAGCATGCCTTGGCAATTGCCACCATTTACCTCTCTCTTCCTTACACTATCATTTCATCTATGCTCTGATTCCTGTTACTTGTGAGTATACCTT
>NC_068990.1:49650479-49651692 GCF_001194135.2 Octopus bimaculoides
CTATGCTCTGATTCCTGTTACTTGTGAGTATACCTTGGCACTTCACCACCATCTCTCTCCTGCTCTCTCTTGCACTTTTGCTGTTTCCTACCCTTTCTCTCTTTCCCTTGCTCTTCCCTCTTGCTGGATAGCTATATATCTCCTCTACAGCAGCACACCGATTTCTACCCTCACTCTTGATCACTCTCTCACTCCTTCTCTTGCTCACTCTCTCACTAGCTGGGTAATCATGTACCTCTTCTATAGCAAGACACCTGTTTCTACCTCTCTGCTTCTCTGTCTCACTCTAACAGTTCATCATTTGACACAAGATCACCTCCCTCAATGCCACCTACCTCCTCTATAGCAAGACACTTGTTTCTGTCTTTCTGTCTCTGTAACATTAACCTTTCATCATCTGATACAAGATCTCCTCCCCCAATGCCCCCCCCCCCCTCAAAATTCTTTGTCTTACAAATTACTTGGTGACCCTGCCAGTGTCACGTAAAAAGCATCCAGTCCACACCTTAAAGTGGATGGCATTTCTAAGGGCATCCAGCTGTAAAAACCATGCTAAAACTGACCTTGCCTGTGCTGATGCCATGTCAAAAGCATTCAGTTGACTCTGTGAAGTGGTTGGTGTTAGGAAGAGTATCCAGTTGTAAAAACCCTGCCAAAACAAATACAGTAGCCCGAGGTAGTCTTCTACTTGGCTGGCTCCTGTTAAACTATCCAACCTATGCCTGCATGGAAGGTGGATGTTAAACGATAATGATGGTGATGATGATGTGATATATATACATATCTTTTACTTGTTTCAGTCATTTGACTATGGCCATGAAGGGTTTTTGTTGAAAAAAATCGACCCCCACCACCCCTGGACTTTTTTTAAAGCCTGGTACTTATTCCCTCAAATTCCTTTTGCTGAACCACTAAGTTACAGGGATGTAAACACACCAACACCAGTTATCAAGCAGTGGCAGGGGACAAACACACACATACACATATAGTCATACTAGCTTAAAAACCGTCCTATCGGGTGGCTTTTATTGTCCTATCAGGCGCCTTTTAAGCTAGCTCCTGTGGAGGGCTCTTCATTGGGCCTTGGGCCCAATAATGACACTTCATGCATTGAGCACATATTAAATTTTATTACACTTGAACAATATTTTTCAAGCAATGAACAATTTTCATCAAAATAATGATATAATTTGTCAATTGGAACTTATTGCAA
>NC_068990.1:49651702-49657677 GCF_001194135.2 Octopus bimaculoides
AATAATGATATAATTTGTCAATTGGAACTTATTGCAAAGCTGCATGATAAACAACAGTACCACCACCATCACCACCACATCTGCCATACACCACATCATCTACACTTCTGACACCACCACCATCAATATCTTTGATTTCGCCACCTTCCCCACCACCACTGTCTTTCACATCACTTACTCTCACCATCATCCCTGACCGCCTCGGCTACCACCACCACCAACACCGCTGCCTCCGCCTCTATCACAACCACAGCTCATACTATTATTATCACCCATTACCATCAAAGAAAGGCTAAATGTGTGTGCAAAACAATTGTGTTCAGTATGTTGGTTCAGTGTTCAGTTACTCTTTCTCTCTTATTATTACTCCCACTGTCACCATCAACACCAACTTTTAATAAAAACATCATCAACTCTCCCTAAATTTCTGCCTCTCTTTCCCTCCCTTCCTTTTTCTTTCTCTCTCTCTGTCTATCTTTGCCCTCACCATCTCTATGCCTACTATTACTCTCACCCCAGCATGAGCAATAATGGAAGTGTCAATGAATAGTAAGAGAGGGGGTCAAAGTGTGACACATTGAACTTAATTTTGGCATTTATTATATTAGATATATATGGGTAAAATCAAAAATTATCTGCACTTTCGTCATAACATATCCTTATTATTGTCACACTACCTTCTGCACATGCGTGCTTATAGAAGTTCAAGACCGATTGTGCCATTTTTCTTTCTGGCTCTACATATTCACTAGCAATGTGCACAAAAGAAGAAGAAGAAGAAAGAGCAGAGATTTGATTTCTCAGGTCGGAAAGTGTGTTAGGTGCTGAAATTCATCGGGGGCTTTCAGCTCAATACAAGGACAGTGCACTACAGCATAGCAGTGTGTATGAGTGGATCAAGAAGTTTAAAAGTGGCTGGACAAACGTGATGCACAAAGAGAGAGTAGAATGCCTGTCAACCTCCACCAATGATGAGAAGATTCAACAAGCCTAAGAAATGGTAATGGTGAACTGGTTCACTGTTTGGATCACTGCTCTTTGTTCTTCTTTGGTGTACACTGCTAGTGGAGCAGCCATAGTTACACTGTAAAGCCAGAAAGAAAAAAATGGCACAATCAACTATAAGCACACATGCACAGAAGGCAGCGCAACAATAATAAAGATATGTTATGGAGAAAGAGCAGATCATTTTTAACTTCCCCTCATATATATATATATATATATATATATATATATAATTTTAGGATAAAAACTTTATAAGAATTTATCAAGTAGTTAGCGTGAAAAAACCTCATAAGGATAAAAAAAACCATCATTTTTCCCCCCATATATATATATAATTTAATTTATATAAGGGCATTACTATACAATAATGCCTCACGCTTAGAGGGACTCCATAAGTCAAAATTACCAAAATAAGCACATTTTTACCGATCGCGAGGGAATGCAACTTTTAAAGCTAACCTCCTAAAAACTTTTAACTTAACGGTAAACCAATGGTTTCATAATTAATGCAGTAAACTGCATCTTTTATTCATCAGTACACGTATGGTCAAGACACATAAAAATAAACAAAAATCAACATACCCTGAGGTATTCAACACAGAACATAGACAATTGTTCATCCTCATATATCCATGAAAGAGGCGGGCTTTTTAAGTTACACTTCAGTACAAAAAAACCATCGTTTTTTCCCCATAAATATATATAATTTAATTTATATAAGGGCATTACTATACAATAATTATATATATCTATGGGAAAAGATGATGGTTTTTTTTTTCCTTATGAGGTTTTTCCATTCTTATAAAGTTTTTATCCTAAAATTATATTATGAATAATTAGAATATATTCAGTGCTGAATATTATTCCGTAAAAGCACATGTACTGAAGTGTAACTTAAAAAGCCCGCCTCTTTCATGGATATATAAGGATGAACAATCGTCTATGTACTGTGTTGAATACATCAGGGTATGTTGATTTTTGTTTATTTTTATGTGTCTTGACCATACGTGTACTGATGAATAAAAGATGCAGTTTACTGTATAGTTTGCTGCATTAACTATGAAACCATTGGTTTACCGTTAAGTTAAAAGTTTTTAGGAGGTTAGCTTTGAAAGTTGCATTCCCTTGTGATCGATAAAAATGTGCTTATTTTGGTAGTTTTGACTTATGGAGTCCCTCTAAGCGTGAGGCATTATTGTATAGTAATGCCCTTATATAAATTAAATTATATATATAAAAAAATATACACACACACACACACAATGGGCTTCTTTCAGTTTCCATTTACCAAATTCACTCACAAAGCTTTGGTTGACCTGAAGTTTAGTAGAAGACACTTGCCCAAGGTGCCATGCAGTGGGACTGAACCCAGAAACATATGGTTGGGAAGCAAGCTTCTTACCACACACACGCATATATATTACCTGAGAAGAAAATATAAAGTTAAGAATATATTTTCTTTCTCTCTCTCTCGCACACTTCATTTTCTCAAGCTTTGCTGCATCTCTGTACTGTTTAACACAAATTCTTCTATTGTCTCCTTCAGGTTTTAATCTTTCCTGTCATCACTTATACTGCTTTCCTTCTGTCCAACTTATCAACATCTTAACATTTCATGATTATCCATGTCTGTGTATTGTTTACTGAGATTCTTATTACTTTCTTCACTTCTTAAAAGCTATCTTCCATTAGACTACTTTGATTTAATTTTATATGTTCAAAGTATATATGTACCTAAATCTGGAGGCAGTTTGGCTCATATGTAACTGTACATAGAACCAAAGTAAATTCATCAACCATTACACATACTAGCAGAAAGAGAGGTGGTTTTCTGCAGTTGCTAAATGATATTTACACATTCGATTTCCAATTAGTGTAATTTTTCTGACATGTTACATCTATTTTTTCTTTGAATCCTTTTTCTGTTTAATAGTACTCACTCACTCAGTAAATTTAGGGCAAATCTACAGAAATGTGCCCCACCAAATCTATTTCCTCATGACTTTCTGGAAAATGGATATTTATTAATAAAAATTTCTACAAATATGTTTCAAATGGTGTAAATTAAGATTATATCATGATTTGTGGTGAAAAACGTTTTAGGGGAAGCATTTCAGATAATTCACACACTTCAGTTTTGTTTCCTCACAGCTTTCAAAAAAATGGGTACTTTTTAATGAAATATTTTACAAATAACTTTCAAATGGTTTAGATTATGAGTATATAGGAATTTAATGTGGAAAAAACAATGGGTGGGAGGATATTTCATGCATCAAAACTTTTCTTCATCCTTTTGATGATTACAATTATGCTGAAAAATTTTGTTTCTTTTGAGACCTATGTGATCCCTATTATCTCCAGTATACTAAACAATAGCATATGGGACACATACATTTCACTTTTTCTAAAAGAGAGAAATTATGATTGCAATAAAATGATGAAAAAAATATGCATTCAATAATTAGTGTTAGCATTGTACTCACCATTCTACAAAGATTTCTTTCAGAGAATTTTCGGAAAAGGGTGGAATACTCCTTAAAAGTAATTGTTTTTAACATAATTGTAATGAGATTATCAAAATGTGTGAAATATCTCCCCTCCCCATTTTTTGATGAACAGGTACACTTCTGTAGGTTATACCCAACAAATGTATTTAAATTAAAGCCAGTTTTCTTATTCAGCTTCTATCTCTTCAACAACACCCTTCAAATATAAAAGGATACTAGAATCAACACAATTTGGTTGATGCTATTCTAAAGCTATAACTTGGAGAAAGAAGCATTGCAAATATTTAGGCAGCTTTTATATTTCCAGAAATATAAAGTGACATTAAAAAATGCTATACTCCAGTAAATTGAAATGTTGCATTGAATAAAATGTGTGACTGAAGTGTATTTGAATATTCAATAATAAAAGAACCTTCAAAACCACATTTTGATAAAAAGTATATTAAAACTGGAACTTATAAAAAATTTTCCAAGTTTAGTCCATAATAATTGTTTTCTTTTAGTAAAAGTTACACATTTGCAATTAGTTAATAAGCAGCTTTCTCCATTATAGTACAGATAACATCACACACACACACACACACATATATATAGTGTGTATTGTGTTTCTTTATCAACTAGAGGTCTGCAGCCATACACACAAACACAACACACACACACACACTACATACCAATAAACATGAATCTCATTTCCAACTTTCTGAAAACACAGGAGCATTGAATATCAAAATCTGAAAAGTAATAAAACCTGTGACTGACACATTTTATGAAGCTCAAGAAAATTGATATGCTTTAGAATCTCCAAAAGATTTTGTCTTACTCTAAAATGCTGAACAGCTGAGATATCAGAAGATAAATGAAAGCATTCAAGAGCAAAATGCAAAATGACAGCTCACTAAGTCTGGACTTGGTGAGCTTTCAAAGGACTGGCCAAGAACTGTGACATTTCTAATATTCAAGGGATGAAACCTTTTAATTTTTAACTTAGCACATTTTCATTATCATTTAATGTCCATTTTCCATGCAGGCAAATTCTTTACAACTATTTGCAGACACTATAATGCATATAGCTGGAAGAATGAGCTCAAAATCAATTTACTGCAGTGATGGAAAAGTTAAGTTACATCCTCAACATTTTTTACGGCCAGCATTCCAAATAGCTTGATAGTAGACAATATGAAAAGAAGTTCCAAGAAAATGTCCCAAACTACAATAATATTTTTGCTGTTTTCCATTGGATGAAGTTACCCAGTATATAATTCAACCATAAAAATTCAAAGGAAGTTATACTATCAAAAGGGATAACTGTTGCCCAATGAAAGTAGTTAAGTACTGCATTTTGCAAATCTATACTTTTATGATACAAGTAATGAGCTGGCAAACAGGCTGCACCAAGTGAGTAATCTTGTTCCTAAGGTACTCATCATTACATGTGTACAACACTAACATCAAGAGTTTCAAGGCAGCTATCAAGATTACTGATGTTCAAAACATAGATGTTGTACTGCATGCAGACAAGTGCATGAAGCCATCTGCTGCTCATTGTAGAATATACAACTTACAACCAAAGCCTTCTACATGGCAGTGGTCACATCAAAAACAGCTACTGGAAGCTTTAGCCCCAGTAGCCCCTACTCCTGCATGAGAGATCACGGTGAAAACTGACACTGCACAACTATTGTGTGGGTAGTTTTATGTGATACTGTTTAAGTGTTTAGTCAAAGAAGAATACTTAAATTATGATACTTAAAAACAAGAAACAAATGGCTTACATTGATAATGCTATGTTCAAGGAAACAGTGAGTCAGAGATCAGATGTAAAGAAGACTCTAACTTTCAAGACTGGGGTTGCGTGTAGAAAATGTGACAAATGCAAACAAGATGAGCAGATGAGTGCAGAGAACATAGAAAATTCTGTAAATAACTATAGTACAGCTGACATTAGTATGGAACCTAAGTATAGTCCAATCCTTCAACCAGCATTCATCACACCCCATCTAAACAATACTCTTATTTATAAAAACAACTGTAAATCAGCCTTTTAGAAATAGCAGCTAAATTTCCCTAACATCATGCCATACCATCTTTCATTAGGAAAGGACACACTGAACAATATAGTTCTAGTGAGACAGTTGCAAGAGAAATACCTAGCTAAGGATAAACCTCTGTACCTGGCTTTCGTTGACATGGAGAAAGCCTTTGACAGGGTCCCCCGATCCCTTATCTGGTGGTCAATGAGGAAACTTGGGATAGAAGAATGGTTAGTGAGAGCTGTGCGAGCCATGTACAGAGATGCTGCCAGTAAGGTGAGGGTTGGAAATGAGTACAGCAATGAATTCCGGGTAGAGGTAGGGGTCCACCAAGGTTCCGTCCTCAGCCCCCTATTATTTACCATAGTCCTCCAGGCAATCACAGAGGAGTTCAAGACAGGTTGCCCCTGGGAGCTCCTCTATGCTGATGACC
>NC_068990.1:49658954-49664053 GCF_001194135.2 Octopus bimaculoides
AAAAGCACCCACTACACTCTCTGAGTGGTTGGCGTTAGGAAGGGCATCCAGCTGTAGAAACTCTGCCAAATCAGACTGGAGCCTGGTGTTGCCATCCGGTTTCACTAGTCCTCAGTCAAATCGTCCAACCCATGCTAGCATGGAAAGCGGACGTTAAACGATGATGATGATGATGATGATATATATATAGGGAGAATTCACAAAAAAACAAAAATGAAGACAGGTGGTGTAGACAACACACAAAACTGGTTGAAGTGTGATATTGATGATGATGATGATGAGGAGGAGGAGGAGGATAATAAACATACCTGTTTATATTGCTTCTTATTTTTTCATCTTCATCTTCACTATCACTTTGAATTTGGCCTTGTATCCTACGTTTTATTTGTTCTGATTCTGAATCAGAATTTTCACTGTCTGTAAAAAGATTTTCTCTTTTATTCTTAACATGAGAGAGAGGCAGAGGACTGGCTACTGGAGCAACAGGAGAATCAGGTTGACTGTTCTGAACATTGGAAATATTTAAAGGGGATTTCACTGAACCTGCTGAACTTGACTGACTTTTGTGTGATGCTGATGATTTAGAATCAATCCTTTGAGGAGACATATAACCACCACTGTGCTGGGAAGCTGGAGAGCCAGATTGACTCCTTCGTGACCTAGAGCGACTTCTATTTGAAACAGATGACCCTGACTGACTTTGGTGGGATACTGGTGACCGAGAAGCACTATGCCGAGATCCAGATAAACTTCTCTGTGATTCAGCAGAACCTGAACGCCATGACCTGGATTCACTGTGATGTGATGCAGGAGAGCCAGAAACACTTCTGTGAGAACTTGAGTGACTTTGTTGAGATGCAACTGATCCTGAGCGACTTCTGTGGACTGACCGAGATTCATTTTGACGCAATGGAGACCATGAACTACTTCTATGAGAGGCAGCTGAATCTGAGCGTTGACTTTGTGCAGAATCAGAACGACTTCTCTGTGAAGCAGGAGAACCTGACCGACTTCTGGACTGTGATGGACTGTCTAAGGGAGACCTAGAGTGTTGATTGAGTGGAGAAGGAGACTGACTTTGATTTGAGTTACTTTTTGGCACAGACATTGGAGAATGGATTGGACTCCGGGGGGATGTTGAACGACTTCGATCTGATCTACTATGAACAGGAGAAACTGAGGGACTGCGATTTGCACTGGATGTAGATTCAGGATGATTAGGAGCATCAACATCATTATTATCATCATCCTCATTATTATTGTCATCTTCCTCATTATCATCTGAAATATTTTCATCAGAATTTCTTTCAACTTCTTCTCTTTCTACTTCTTCATCTTCCAATTCACGCTGAACATCTTCACGTACAAATTCTCCTCCATCACTGATATACTCATCAGAATCAGCAGCTCTGCAATTCTTTAAAGAATTTCTATGATTTTCTTCGTCATCATCACTATTCTCAATGTCCTGCAAGAAAAACATACAATTATTTACTTTTGTGATTAGATATAACAATTAGTGATGGGAAGAAGGAATTATTACATTTATGCCTTTCTTAAAAATATCTGTGATGTAACATGATATTAGGTTGATGATTCAGTATGCCATGGCTTACTTTATCAACATCATTTTCAATAAATCTAAGTACAATATAGTTTTTAACATTAAGGAACTCCTTATTAACCAAATTACAATACTAGTGCAAACAAAAGCAAAACACATCAATTTAAATCAATTTATCGTCATTATAACAAGTGTATGATGGTAACACTAACAGAACTACATTGTATTAGTGGCCAAAATAAACATGTAATAGTTGTTGAATCTATGTATGCCTCTATCTTGTGACAAAATTGAGGCAATTTACTAATATCTAGCCAGTTGCATTTCACATTTGTTGAGGTCACAGTTACAAGGTGCCATTGGTACTAACAAATTACTAATTTACTGAATAATAGGAAGATTATCAGAAAAAGTAGTGTTTATAAGTGGAAGATGCACAGGAGTCATAAAAACTACAGACATGAAGACAGAGAAAGCAGCCAAGCCATTATAGACAGTTGCTGAGATGGTGAAAATATCTGGTGCAGTAGAGTACACAATAGTCAGTCACTGATGTCAATCAAAATGTACATTGTCATCCCCAATGGTCAGTATTGTGGTACAATCTGTATCAACTGATTCAAGAACAAAAAAAGGAAAAAAAGAAGCTACTTCAGAGGAATCAAACTGGTGGCCCAAATCATGATAGTAACAGAAAGAGTAAAAGAAAAACTCATTAGAAAGAAAATAAGATTAGATGAAATGCAATTCAGGTTTGTACAAAAGAATTTCCCTCAATACTCTTTCCTTTGAAAAACAACTACAGAACTTTTTAGCAGAGACTAAACAACTATATCTAACATTTACTGACCTAAAGAAATCATAATATCCAATATAAGTGTGCATGAATTAAAAAACTTGATATTGATGAATACTGCAGACACCATGTACACAGACATTGTCAGAAAAGTGAAAGCTAACAATGAGATCAGGAAGACACATGAAAATCAAATAGTTGAACTTTTTGCCTTGTCTTGATGTGACATGTCATGGAAACTAAGTTCATAATGCTATGAATTAAATTTGATAACTTCATTTTACTTTTGCTTTATTTTGGTGTTTAGTTAAATCAAGTTTGTTGTGGTTACCAACCATTCTTTGAGATATTTTCATGCGAATTGGACAATACAGAATATTTCAATTTAAACAGGTGTCTGGAAAAGAACATTCTCAGAGAACTTTACTCCAAAACTTGCCTTTTCAATGTCACAGCTGAAATGCAATTTGTCAAAAAATAAATAAATAAATAAGATACACTTTTAACTGCTGATCAATAAAATTTTGTTGTGAACTGTAACCCTACTTCACTTCTATTCACATGTGCATTTCAAACAAAGTTTTTTTTTTTTTTTTTTTGGAGAAATTAAGCATTTCATCCTCCACATGTCATGTCCAGACTTATGGAATGGCTCTATACATATGTATATACAAAGGTACAAAATGAATTCATGTATAAATAACAATACATATGCATACATAACAGATAGACTGAACACTATGTGAATACTGACTGTAAGACCCCAGACATAAATAGAAAAAAGGGGCATCAGAGACAGATAGAAATCTGAGATATGGGGAGGGGGAGCAGAGGTAAATGAAGTTATAAAATTGTTGACAAGATTAGTGGTTTTAAGTATTCTAGCCACATTGACAATTAACAGGCAAATAAAATAAGTACACACACACATACACACACACACATAGAGAGAGAAAGATAACCACACACATAGAGACAGAGGGAGAGCACATAGGTCTAAATATTGTGTGTGTGTGTGTACATACACAGGTATACAAATACAGAGGTATTTACATACATACATACATAATATGCAATATAAGTGTGCATGAATATCATAGTACAAATATGCTGAGAGAAAGACTGGGTATAAGAGGAATCAGATGTAGTGTACAAGAAAGAAAACTGTACTGGTACAGACATGTGATTTGTATGGATGAGGACATGTGATTTGTATGGCTGGAGCTTGTGGAAAAGGAAAACCCAGGAAAACATGGGATGAAGTGGTGAATGGTGACCCGCAGACCCTGAGGCACACGGGGTAATTACAATGGATTGAGATTTCTGACGCTATGAGATCCTCATGAAAACCTGCTCATCATGATGACACTGACTTCTGGGAATATTGCATGGGTATATATTGTCTAAGGGACAAACTATCAGAGTTGACAGTTGTACAATAGATAAGGCAATTAAGGATATGAAGAAAGAGAAAGCACCTAGACCATCAGGAATCACCACTGAGATGCTTAAAACTTCTGGTGGTGTCACAGCATAGTCACTCATATAGTTAATCAGGTTATCCAGGAAGATGTCATCCCCAATGGCTGGTGTATTACAGTTAGCTGCTACAAGTATAAAGTTGATGCCTTAGATAGAAACAACTATAGAGGTATCAAACTGCTGGACCAGGTCATGAAAGTTACAGAGAGAGTTATAGCCCAAATAATTAGGAATAGAATTAAACTAGATGAGATGCAGTTTGGTTCTGTACCTGGAAAGAGTACCAAAGATACCATCTTCCTAGTGAGACAGCTGCAGGAGTAAAATCTACTTGGCTTTTGTTGACATGGAGAAAGTTTTTGACAAAGTCCCTCGCTCTGTTATTTGGTGGTACCCCAATAAACCAAATTACATCTCCCCCTTCTCCACTTCCTCTTTTTCATGCACTAACCTTATCTCTTCCTCCCCACTCCTGCAGCTCAATCCTGTCCTCCCTGCCCAGTGTATCATTATGTTTCATCAGTCACTATATTCTACTGCCTTCCCCCTTCTTTGCATTCACATGAACTCCCTACTCATGCACCCTTAGCAATACTCCACCATCCAATTAATATTCTCACCCCTGTACCTTGAGAGTATGCCCTGGTACACTGCTATCATTTCTCTCACACTCAATGTCTTCCACTCTCCAACTGTAGTAACCATGTACCTCCTCTACAGCAAGATACCAGTTTCAGTCCCTCTGGCATACTCTAGCCTCCCCTTACCTAGTACAAACTGCCTCCTTCAATACTTCCCTCTGAGTCGAAGGATGTTTGTCTTGCAAGTTACCTGGTGACCTTGCTGGTGCTGGTGCCATGCTAAAGCATCCAGTCTACACTGTAAAGTGGTTGGCATTAGGAAGGGCATCCAGCCATTAAAAACCATGCCAAAACAGACCTTGCCAGTGTTGGTGCCATGTCAAAAGTACTCGGTCCACTCAGTAAAGTGGTTGATGTTAGGAAAGGTATCCAGCTATAAAAATGATGCCAAAACAGACCGTGCCAGTGCTGGTGCCATGTAAAAAACACCCAGTCCACTCTGTAAAGTGGCTGGTGTTAGGAAGGATATCCAACCATAAAAACCATGCCAAAACTGACAGTGGAGTTGGTGCAGTCCTTTGGCTTGCCAGTTCCTGTCAAACTGTCCAATTCATGCCAGCATGGAAAATGGATGTTAAATGATGATGATAATATATATATATATATATATATATAT
>NC_068990.1:49664063-49668965 GCF_001194135.2 Octopus bimaculoides
ATATATATATATATATATATATATATATATATATATATATATACTAGAAGAGACACCCAGCATTGCTTAGGATTAAAATGGTATAGTTTGTATATATACATTACACTTATGTTGAAACAAGTGATATGGGAAAGTGCAGCATTGACGACAAAACATTTGTAGAGTAAATGACAACCTAATTTGACTAAGTGACATGTAATACGTCCATTAGGAGGATTCCAGCCCTAAACCTGTCATGGAAAATTGGGAGTGGGTTATGTAATTTTTGAACCCACCATAAAGCTGTCAATGGATATACTCGCCTTTAAGGTGGTCAGCACTGCTTCTAACATGACCCATCATATGGTTGACAGTGAAATGAATGGAGGTGTAATGGAAGTGAAAAGAGTACATTCCGGAAATGGAAGTGTAATGGGAGAGGGCAACAGGAAAGTGAACAGTTGAAATGTTGCAGAAGGTGAAGGGTTGACATTGCATTGCTTATGTGGCTGTAGAATAAGAAACATAAAGTGAGCCTATGCAGTCACATGAAAATATGTAGCAATGAATTACTTGCAAAAATAAGGCATAATGGCTTACCGTGTGGCTGGTGGTAGTAATTGGAGAAAATGCTTTGGCACTAAAGTCCACGCAGGAAACTGCTTTGTTGATATTTTTATATAAATAGATATGTATATGTATGTGTAGATGTGTGTGTGTGTTTAATAACATACCTAACATGGAAAAAGACACTTTATGAGATATACACACACTCATACACTCACAGACAGACATACTTTCATGCATGTCAGTTGTCACATATGTATATGTATGTGTAGATGTGTGTATGTTTAATAACATACCTAAAAAGCACACACACTATGAGACATATACACACTCATTATTTACATTTGATAGATATTTGCCCTCATCTTGTATGTTAACACAACATTTTGGCTTCATCAGGTGTCTTGGGGAAATTTCGAACCTGGGTTCTCAATCCTAAGCAATTTTTTCGATGTTATTATTATTATTATTCAGGTCACTGCCTAGAATCGAACTCGGAATCTTGGGGTTAGTAGCCTGCACTCTTAACCACTATGCCATATGCCTGTGTGATTAGAATTAAAAGTAAAAGTATAAAAGCGAAACAATATATCACATTACAATATAGATGTTATTTTTCACTTTCATTCTCTGACTTTTGACATGTAATACCAAACCAGTGCCAATGTTGCATTGTTTTAAATCCAAATGACAAAAAATTGCAGGTTGACACTCACGGGGTCTGATAGTATTACCATGTAAAATTTGATTTGATTTGGTTGAGCTGTTTGAGAATGCATTGGGAACAGACAGACAGAGAGAGACAAAGGATTTTAGATATATATAGATATACAAGCAGAGATACCTGGTGTTGCCAGGGATCAAAATGCCATAGTTTTTTATTGTTTTACTTGTTTCAGTCATGTGACTGCAGCCATGCTAGAGAACCACTTTTAGTCAAATAAATCAACCCCCAATATTTATTCTTTGTAAGCCTAGTACTTATTCTATTGGTGTATTGGAGTTCTACGATGCAAATGATCTTATGGTTTGTAATACTAACTTCACGAAACCTATTCACCTACCGATCTGGTGGACACACTAGTCAAATTGATTACAATTTCGTCAGGAAATGGGAAAGATGGCTACTTATAAATGCTAAAACCTTCCTGGGTGAAGAATGCACCCAACAACATAGATTAGTTGTTAGCAACTTCAGGATCAGGGCTAAATAGATGCTCAGAAAATGACCACCATGGAGAAGAAGGGTCTGGAAGCTTAAGAATCCTGTGAATGGACAGAGATTTAGAGATGTATTACTCGAAGCTTTTGACAAAATAGTGGGGGATATAGCATCACATGATGTGGAAGACAACTGCAGGTTTCTATGGGACAACCTGATGAGGGCTACTGACCAGATATGTGGCTGGTGCAAAGTCCCCTCTCGACCCAAAGTAACGTGGTGGTGGCACAATGTAGTTGACAGGGCCATTAGGAAAAAGGAACAGGCATGGAAGGACTGGAAGAATGGTGGCAGCAGGAATTGGATCAGATTGCCAGAAGAGAAGCTCGGAGAGAGGTCTACTTAGCCAGAAGTGAAGCAGATAAGAAAAAATTTGTCAATGTTCTGCATCATGAGGACCAAAAACTTGAAGTGTTTCGTGTTGCAAGACAGTGTGTGAGAGAGAATTGTGATGTCATAGAAGAGAAATGTGTTTGCATAGATGATGGCTCACTTGCATTTAATGAGGTTGCAAAGAGAGAGACTTGGAGATGCCATTATAAAAGGTTGCTAAATGAAGAGAATGAACGGGAGAAAGAGAGTCTGCTGAATGTCGACCCAGCAGAGGGACCAACTATCTGAATTGACAGTACCTTGGTAGATAAAGAAATTAAGGATATGAAGACAAGTAAAACCCCTGACCCATCAGAAATCAACACAGAGGTTCTTCAAATATCTGGCGGTGTCAGCTATAGTCTAGTCACCTGTATAGTCAATCAGGGGATACATGGAGACATACCCAATGACTGGTGTAGCAGCACCATAGTCAACTGCTAAAGGTGATGCATTAGATATGAATAATTACAGAGGTATCAAGTTGTTGAATCAGGTAATGAAAGTCACAGCCCAACTAATTAGGGAGAGAGTCAGTTTAGATGAGATACAGTTTCGGTTTGTGCCAGGGAAAAGCACCACTGACAGCTGCAGGAGAAATACCTAGCCAAAGATAAACATCTGTATTTGGCTTTCATTGACATGGAGAAAGCCTCTGACAGGGTCCCCTGATCCCTTATCTGGTGGTCAATGTGGAAACTAGTGATAGATTAGTGGCTAGTGAGCACTGTACAAGCCATGTACAGGGATGCTGTCAGTAAGGTGAGGGTTAGCAATGAGTACAGTGAAGAATTCCGGGTAGGGGTAGGAGTCCACCAAGGATCAGTCTCCAGCCCCCTCTTGTTCATCATAGTCCTCCAGGCAATAACAGAGGAATTCCAAACAGGATGCCCCTGGGAGCATCTGCATGCTGATAACCTTGCTCTAATAGCTGAGTTACTATCAGAACTAGAGGAGAAGTTTCAGGTGTAGAAGCAAGGTCTAGAACCAAAGGGTCTTAGAGTCAATTGAGCAAAAACCAAACTATTAATAAGTTGGAAAGCAGAAAAATCACAAATCCCTTCAGGTAGATGATCCTGCTCAATCTGTAATAAAGGTGTAGGTAGAAACTCCATAAGGTGTACCTGGTGTAAGCTATTGACACATAAGAGGTGCAGCATTATCAACGGAAGGTTAACTGGGAAGATAGTTCTTGTGTGTGGCAAATGCTCAGGGGCAATAAACACTGAAAATGTGCAGAAAACAGCTTCTGTCACATTCCAGAGGGAAAAAAACTACAAGTAGTTGATAGCTTCCGTTACCTAGGTGACCAAGACAGTAGCAGGGGTGGATGCTCTGAAAATGTAGCTGCTAGAATAAGAATAGCCTGGGCAAAGTTCAGAGAGCTCTTACCTCTGCTGATGACAAAGGCTTCTCGCTCAGAGTAAAAGGTAGACTGTATGACGCATGTGTACGAACAGCCGTGCTACATGGCAGTGAAACATGGGCCATGACTGCTGAGGACATGCATAAGCTTGCAAGGAATAAAGCTAATATGCTCCGCTGGATGTGCAATGTCAGTGTGCATACACAACAGAGTGTAAGTGACCTAAGAGAAAAGCTGGACATAAGAAGCATCAGATGTGGTGTGCAAGAGAGACGACTGCATTGGTATGGTCATGTGCTGTGTATGGATGAGGACAGCTGCGTGAAAAAGTGTCACACCCCAGTAATAGAGGGAATCTCTGGGAGAAGTAGACCCAGGAAGACCTGGGATGAGGTGGAGAAGCACGACATCCGAACATTGGGCCTCACCGAGGCAATGAAAAGAGACCGAGACCTTGAGAAGACTCGGTAAGCCAAGTGAGACTGTAACTGTGACCTATGCCAGTGCAGCATAATTAGTCCCTTTAAGAGTACCCTTCAATCCTTAGGTAATAAACTGTGCTTGCAAAGACCTGTTGACACAAGTGAAGTCATTGTCGTGGCTGATGACAATACTGCTTGATTGGCACCCGTGCCGGTGGTACGTAAAGTACCATTTGAGCATGGTTGATGTCAGTGCCACCTGACTGGTCCCATGCCAGTGGCATGTAAAAAGCAAAATTCAAGTGTGGTCCATGCCAGTACCGCCTGACTGGCCCTCGTGTCGGTGGCACATAAAATCAGCCATTACACTCTTGGAGTGGTTGGCATTAGGAAGGGCATCCAGTTGTAGAAACTTTGCCAGATCAGATTGGAACTTGGTACAGCCTTCTGGCTTGCCAGCCCTCAGTCAAACCGTCCAACCTATGCCGGCATGGAAAGCAGATGTTAAATAATGATGATGATGATGATAAAAATATTAAAAGTGAAAGAATGAAAGTGAAACTATTTATAACTTACTACATATATATATACATACATATATATATATATATATATATAAAGTGTAGTATATTGCCACTTAAGTGTGGCTGACCCCTAGGGGTGGATGTTACTGTTGCTTTTAGCCCCAGGAGGACATCTCCTCCAGCTGGCTTATCGACACACGACTGTGTCCTGTTTGCCAAGGGAAGTTATCCCTCTCACCTCGATCTGCAGCACGAACGTATCCGGATTTCAGGGTTATTTCCCTTCGTCGGCGTCCGACAGCTGATGACCTTGGTGAGAGAGACAAAAACCTGGCAAACTTATATCTTCTTTTCCAGTGAAATTCTTCACTGATATTGAAAAGGTGAAAACAAGCAATGTTAATTCTCTAAATGAAGTATTAACAGTAACTGCACGATAAAGTGTAGTAT
>NC_068990.1:49675462-49676604 GCF_001194135.2 Octopus bimaculoides
TTGCAATCCTTTGAAACATATGTAGGAATAAAGTATGCAATTATAACATGCGTTTTCTCCAATCCTTAAATTCTTAAATATACTCAAATACCCAAAATTTCAAGGAGTTCCTGCCTTAAAAACAGGAACTAAACCACAGTTATTTTGTGTTCTTTGCTACATTGGTTTCTATTAACCCATTTATTCTATCAGAAGAATTTTTATTCATTAAGATAGAAGAAATACACATAATTATATATATATATATATATATGTATGTGTATATATATATATATCTATATATATATATATATATATATACTAGCGGAGATACCCAGCCTTGCTCGGGATTAAAATGGCATAGTTTTTTTACTGTTTTACTTGCTTCAGTCATGTGACTGCGGCCATGCGGCAACACTGCCTTTGGTCAAACAAATCGACCACAGGATTTACTCTTTGTAAGCTTAGTACTTATTCTATCAGTATCTTTTGCTGAACCACTAAGTTATGGGAATGTAAACACAGTAACATCAGTTATCAAACAATGGTGGGGGTACAAACAAACAAACACACACACACACACACAAAGAAATATACATATATATACGACAGTCTTCTTTCAGGTTCGGTGTACGAAATCCACTAACAAGGCTTTGGTCAGCCTGAGGCTATAATATATATATATATATATCTATATACACACATATATATACATACACATATACGCACACACACACACACACACATATATATACATAAATATATATCTATATATCCATATATATACAAATATATCCATATGTATACATACATATACATGTGCCAGAAGGGAGGCTAGGTGACAGGTTTATTTAGCCAGAGGGGAAGCAGATAAGAAAAGATTTGCCAATGTCCTGCACCGTGAGGACCAAAGACTCAAGGTATTTCGTGTTGCAAGACAGTGTAGGAGAGAGAATAGTGATGTTGTAGGAGAGAAATGTGTTCGCGTGGATGATGGTATGCTTGCACTAAATGAGGCTGCAAAGAAAGAGGTCTGGAGATGCCACTACGATAGATTGCTTAATAAAGAGAATGAATGGGAGAAAGAGAGCCTGCCGTATGTCGACCCAACAGAGGGACCAGCTATCCGAGTTGATAGTACCAGGGTAGATAAAACAATTAAG
>NC_068990.1:49679280-49682571 GCF_001194135.2 Octopus bimaculoides
CTAATAAGTAGGAAGGTAGATAAAACACAAACCCCATCAGGTAGATGGCCCTGCTCAGTATGTAGAAAAGGAGTAGGTAGTAACTCTATAAGATGTACCCGGTGCAAGCTATGGACACATAAGAGGTGCAGCAAATTCAAAGGCAGGTTAACTAGGAAGTTAGTTTTTGTTTGTGGCAGATGTTCAGGTGCAATAAAGACTGTAAACAAACAGGAAACAACTTCTATCTCATTCCAGAGTGAAAAACTAGAGGTAGTCGATAGCTTCCGCTATCTGGGCGACCAAGTTAGTAGATGTACCCAGTGTAAGCTATGGACACATAAAAGGTGCAGTAATATCAAAGGAAGGCTAACTAGCAAGATAGTTTTTGCATGCGGCAGATGCTCAGGAGTAATAAACACTGAAAATGTGCAGAAAACCTTTGCCACACTCCAGTGAGAAAAACCAGAAGTAGTTGATAGCTTCCGCTACCTAGGCGACCAAGTTTGTAGCGGGGGAGGTTGCACTGAAAGTGTAGCTGCTAGAATAAGAATAGCCTGGGCAAAGTTTAGAGGGCTCTTACCTCTGCTGGTGACAAAGGTCCTCTAGCTCAGAATAATAAGCAGACTGTATGACGCATGTGTACGAACAACCATGCTACATGGCAGTGAAACATGGGCTGTGACTGCTGAGGACATGCGTAAGCTTGCAAGAAACGAAGTCAGTATGCTCCGATGGATGTGTAATGTCAGTGTGCATACTCAACAGAGTGTAAGTGCCTTGAGAGAAAAGTTAGACCTAAGAAGCATCAGTTGTGGTGTGCAAGAGAGACGATTGTGCTGGTATGGACATGTGGAAAGAATTGTTGAGGATAGCTGTGTGAAAAAGTGCCACACCCTAGCAGTTGAGGGAACCTGTGGAAGAGGTAGACTCAGAAGACCTGGGATGAGGTGGTGAAGCACAACCTTTGAACTTTATGCCTCATCAAGACAATGACCAGTGACCGGGTCCTTTGGAAATATGCTGTGCGTGAGAAGACCCGGCAAGGCAAGTGAGAGCATAATCTGTGACCTCTGCCAGAAGTGTAGCCAGCTCACTAATTCATATCTTTACTTCATTGGGCACTAAAAACCCTGCTTGTGAAGACCTGTTGGGGCAAGTGAAATCGTAATTGAATCATACTCGATGACTGGCACCTGTGCCAGTGGAGCACTAATAGCATTGTCAAGCGTGTTCATTGCCAGAGCAGCTGTCTGGCTTCCATGCTAGTGGCCTGTAAATAGCACCATTTGAGCGTAATAGTTACCAGCGTTGCCTTCTAGCACTTGTGCTGGTGGCACGTTAGAAAATCATTCGAGCGAGGTTGTTGCCAGTGCTGGTGGACTGGCTCCCGTGCAGGTGGCACATAAAAAACACCTTTTTGAGCGTGGCCATTGCCAGTACCGTGTGACTGGCCTTCGTGCCTGTGGCACGTAAAAGCACCCGCTACACTCTTGGAGTGGCTGGTGTTAGGAAGGGCATCCAGCTGTAGAAACCCTGCCAGATCAGATTGGAGCCTGGTGCAGCCTTCTGGCTTGCCAGTCCTCAGTCAAATCGTCCAACCCATGCTAGCATGGAAAGCGGACGTTAAACGATGATGATGATGAGTAGACTTTCTTTTGTTTTACCGTTTTCTTTGACTGGCATTTCGTCTGTATATGCCCAATTTTACCACACTTAAAACAGGTTTTATCTTTAAAGGAGCAGTCTTTCCTCAAATGTCGCTCTCCGCAACCATAGCACCGTTTTGAAATTAAATTCTTCCTTCTTTGTATACTTTCTTTACACATTTGTACATTATTCTTGTCTTCTATTTTCCTTGTATCATCTCAAAGGTTTATTGTTTGTCGGCATTCTTCAGCCACTTTCTGCAAAGTGAGTTTCACATCTTGGTTCAACTTTGATATTCTTTTTATAATTTCCGCGTCTTCCATTGCCACTAGCCCTTTAACGAATATTAAACACATGAACATATCTGGCATTAATTCTTCCAACTTGAACCTTTTGCAAGCCTTGTTAACCATACCAGCATATGTCACAAAATCATCAGACTCATTTTCCCTTAAGTTTAAACATTTCCATCGAATGTTAAACTGTGAACTTTTCTCGCTAAAAATATTCATCAAAATATTTATTGTTTCCTCAAAACACAATTCCGAGGGCTTTCTCGGCAAAATAAAGTTACAAAAAGTTTCGTGTTCCGAAATAGCAAGCTTTTGCAAAAGGAGTCTTACCTTCCTTTCACTAGACCATCCCTTGCATTCCTCTCAGAATATATCTTCGTATCATCTCTAACATGCAGCAAAAGTAGTTCCTTCATCCCGATTGTACTGAAATTCTTCGATGGAATTTGCAACACCATCTGCTGAAAATGATTCTGTACTATTTCTCGCCTGCAGTAAAAATTCTGTTAACTTCTGTAGTTGCTGCTGCTGCTGCTCTTGTTGTTTTACTACTGCTTTCAGTAACTCTTTCATTTTTGGTGCTATTAGAAACCTCGTCGCCACTGTTATGTCTCAAGCTACTGCTATCTAGCACCTTCGGATGATCTCTACTCAACCGCTACACAACTGTTACTCGACTGCTACTCAACACACCTACCACGGACAGACTACCTCTATTTATATGTCTTGAGAGATCCTACTTCTGGGGGCATCGACACAACAGTTACCTTGCCAGAAGATTTTATATTTATGTGCCTTGCCTGTGAGGACCTTAGCTGAAGCTCCTCTCCATCTTACCTCTTGTAAGCAGCATATGTTGACATGTCTCTTTTCAAGCATCTCTACAATCTCACTAGACCTACCTTTTAGTGTACCAACATTGACAGTGCCAACTCTGAAAACTGGGAAAAGAATGTGGGGTGAGGCGCGGGAAGGAGAGATATTATTCAGTGCCTGAAAAGAAGAGGGAGGTTGTCATGTTCGTTTTTTTAGGCATGCTTCACCTGTTGTCACTTCCGACATGACATCATTCAAAACTTCAAGCGTGTTAAGATTGTTGCCCCTACTGGAGGTAGGAGTAGGTGTTAGCGACATTGTAAGTATAATCATTATGGTCATTGTAAAAAAAAAGGGGGGGGGGGTGTATCAGATAGAGTGAGAGGAAGCAAGCTCATCCATACACACAAACACAAGTACGCACGCACGCACACATACAGCCCATTAGCTGTCTCCTTCACATGATATGTGCATGGAAAATTACTGGGTAGTTGTTGGCATATTTCTAGACGGAACAAAACCTAACAAAAGATAGTTGGTTGAGTAGGTGGGC
>NC_068990.1:49682980-49689017 GCF_001194135.2 Octopus bimaculoides
TGGTGCATCTCATGTGCCACCCGCACAAGAGCCAGTCCAGGGGCACTGGCAACGATCTTACTTGGCTTGCCGGGTCTTCTCACGCACAGCACATTTCCAAAGGTCTCGGTCAGTAGTCATCGCATCGGTGAGGCCCAATGTACGAAGGTCTTGCCTCACCATTTGAACATGCAGCCTTCTCCAATTTATTTTGGTGTTCCTTGACATTCCTTTCTTCTCAATGGTTTTTCTTCCTTTATAAAATTAGCAATCTTCCGCTCCCTCAATTCCATGGGGAAGCGAAAATGTGGTTCTTGCAACTGGAGTCCTACTTTATTGCTACTAGTACTTGCCAGCCACTGGCCAAACTGCAGATCGCATTGTCCGGCTCACTGTCCACTCGTTTTGTCTGTCAAGGATTTGCTTACAGATACACGAGATGGGATTCTTACAAAGAGTTCAAGTCCAAGATGCTATGTAGAGAGCAAGTTCCGCTCACTGCTACAAGATGAATATTTGGAAGACAGGAAACCAACTGAGTTTTTGAGATGGCTACTAGAGCTTGCAGACGACTCTTACAAGGTTCAGGCTTTTGTTAAGCAATTCTTTTTCTCTCGTATGCCGCTCAACATCTAGTTGGCCCTGGTGCATCTGGTGGACACCACTCCTATTGACCAAATGGCCACCACAGCAGACAGGATTCCTGAGTTCTCCAAAAACCCTTCTGTGGATAATATTGCTGGTGCCTCCTCTAAAAATTCTTCCATCAAGGCAGATAAACAATATTTGGGACCCTTGAAAGTGATCCAGGAACTCACTCAGCAGGTTTTGCGCCTCTTTAGGAATCGCTCTTCTTTTTCTTCTTCACAGTCCCATTCAAAAAACCGGCCCAGACAGCGTTCTCCTTCATGTAACCTTGCACTGCCAGCCCCTCCAGTTTGCTGGTACCACATACGGTTCAAGGATCAAGCTCATCATTGTATAAAGCCCTGCTCTTACATCTTAGCGGAAAACTAGCCAGGGAGACCCTGTGCACATCAGTCGTCTCCCCCACTGAAAATCCTCACCATGCATTCTTCATCTGTGACACAAAATCTTCAAAGTCTTTTATGATAGACACAGGAGCCAGTGTTAGCATTTGACCTTGACAGTATACGTTCACCAATCCTGTTCTCTCATACATTTCTTTGTTCGTGATTAACCATTCTGCTATCAAAACCTATGGTCAAATCTCCCTTACTCTTGATTTGTCACTCCATAGGGTATTCCGGTGTATTTTCGTTATTGCTGACTTACTACATCCAATTTTGGGTGCAAATTTTCTTCACCATTATTTAGCCCTAGGGGATGTCGACTTTTAGATAGAACTACTTTCCTCACTGCCTCCAGAGAGGATACTACTGTTCCTGCTGTGAGTCCGTATTTCTTCATAACTGCTGCTGGAAACACGTATCTATAGTTACTTGCTTCATTTCCCAAATTAATGGATTTGACATTCCAGCTAACCTAGCCAGTTCATTCTACTAGGCATTTTATAATGACTAAAGGACCTCCTGTATTTTCCAGACCTTGTCGTTTGTCTCCAGAAAAGCTACAGATTGCCAGAGGTGGCTTACCTTTTGTTTTCGCATATGTGGATGATCTCCTAATTGCCAGCATCACTCAGGATCAACATATCCAGCATTTAACAGAGTTGTTCCAACGTTTGTGTTATTTTAGTGTAAAGATCAATCCGTCCAAGTGTGAGTTTGGATCTTCCAGCTTGGAACATTTGGGGCACCGCATAGATGATGGCATTTGTCCGCTTCCGTCTAAAGCAGAGGCCATCAAATGTTTGTCTCCTCCTCCGTCTTTAAAACAGTTAAGAACATTTCTGGGTCTAATTAATTTCTATAGAAGATTCATTTCCAACTGTGTGAAAAAGTTGTCCCCTCTGACCCAACTTTTAAAAGGACAGCTGTCTAAAGATGCTAATATTTCATTGTCTCCTACTGCTTTGCAAGCTTTTGAAAAGGCCAAGACTGGGCTAGCCATTGCATCCTTTCTGGCTTGTCCTGCTTCTGATGCCAGTCTATCTCTAACAGTTGACGCTTCTGATTTAGCTGTGGGTGCTGTGTTGCAGCAAACTGTAAATGGACAAACTCAACCATTGGCTTTCTTTTCTCACCAGTTGAAACCTGCTGAATTGCATTACAGTGTTTTCAGTAAAGAACTTTTAGCTATTTATCTTGCGGTGAAGAATTTTGCTCACCTTCTCGAGAGTAGGGAGTTCACGGTTTTCACCCATCATAAACTGTTTACCAAAACTGACCGTACTCACCCAGAGAGACCAGGCACTTGGATTATATCTCGCAGTTCACCAGTAACATTTGCTACATTGCAAGCACAGACATTCCTGCAGACGCACTGTCTCACCTCTTTGTTGTCTCCTACCTCAATTGATCTGGTTGCTATGGATGCAGACTAACCTTCCTTGGACTCTTTGAATATGGCTGAATATGCAACGTTCTATTACTGTTTGGTCACGTGCCCATCTATGTTGTTAGCATGCAAAAATACACAGACATGTGTAAGCTCCTTTGGGGCACTTCCAGCTGCTGGATTCCAGGTTCCAGCACATTCATATCAACATTGTTGGTCCACGGCCTATCAGTTGCGGGATCATGTATATTCTGACCTGCCTTGACAGATTCTCCAGATGGCCTGAAGCCATCCCTCTGGTGGATATTTCTACAGTCTCTGTTGCCAGAGCACTCATTTCAGGTTGGATCTCTTGTTTTGGAATACGTCAAAGATCACGACTGATCAAGGTCACCAGTTTGAATCTAGTTTATTTTGTGAACTGTCACAATAACTCAGAATACAGCATATTCACACCACAAGCTACCACCCTGCTGCGAACGGAATGGTAGAGCATTTTCATAGGCAGCTAAAAGCCGCGAATTGTGCTGCTCCTGAATCCCATCGTTGGTAGGAATTCCTTCCTATTGTTCTACTAGGCTACTGTTCAGCCATCAAAGCAGATTTGGGATACTCTTCTGCCAAAATCTTGTATGGCACCACTTTGGTACTACTTGGCCAAATGTTAGCACCCATTGTGTACAGAATGCCTACCCAACTTTGTATATCATTCAACTTAGATCCTTCTTTGTGGACCTACCTCCAATGTTGCCTAGTCAACAGTCTGTACCTTCTCACATATCCACATGGATGCATGTGTTTATTCGGAACAACTCCATCAAGGGTCCATTGATGCCACTTTATTCTAGTCCTTACTGGGTACTTAAGCACAGAAAGAAACTGTTTATTATGGACATGAACGGAAAAGATATGTCTCTGTTGACAGAGTTTAAAAAGCATTCACCAAAACAGACACACTTATCTTTCCACAGACATTTTCATGTCCAGCACCACAACAAGCACCTACACCCAACAAAACAAACAAATTGCAAAGACACTCTACAGCAACCTCAACACATTCAGGCAGGTCGGTACATTGGCCGAAAAGACTATCAAAAACAATTTTTATAAGACTTTCTCACGTTAACTGTTACGATGACACTCATGTGTTTTCCAATTTCACATTCTTGTTACAAAAACAAAGAAGAGAAAAAATCCACACAGATATTTGTATATATATCCACACTACACACAGCACACTGTCTGCCTTGCATCACATACATCCATACAGTTGTATATATGTCCAGAAGCACCACACACACACTGTTGTTTTCCTTTTGTATACCTGTTGCATTTACTTTTGTTCTTTGTGCATGTAGATTTTTTCTTGATGTTTATTCTTTTTCACATTGTACACATTTCTCTCACTGTTGCCTCTTTGCAATCTGTGTGTTTGTATTCCCTTAACTTTCTGTCCACCATTCATTAGTTCCGACTTCGAGTCTTGCAGGGGGTGGGCATGTAGACAGTTACCTCCCTTGAAACCAGTTGTCTCGTCCATTGGCCACTGGATGGCGCATGTCATGGTGTTGCATTGTTGGAGAATTAAATCTATAGCTTTTGGACGACATAACCAAAGTGATTAGACGTATTTTCATCCTGCTGCGATTCCAAGTGATGTAACAGTCAAACATAACCACCTCTTATGTATATGAATACAAACGCACAGAAACTGCCTTTATCTCTCTCTATACAAATACTGTAATTTGCATGCAGTATAAAGATTAAAATGACTTATGGCCATATTTGCAAATTCTTATCTTTTTATTCTTGTATTTGGAGAATGTCTACCTTCTACATTTCAGGTTTTCTTTGTTAGGAGCAAAAATTCCTAAACCACTTATCCCCCTACACTTCACAATGTATTCCTACTACTGTCCCTTGTCACCTTGTCCTCTCTGACTTACTCCTATTTTTTTCCTTCACTTCTCCGCCACCAAACTGATATTCCATATCTCTGTCACACTATTTTTGCTATAGCACACTTATCTACCCATTTATCTTTTCTGCTTCTCTATCCTTTTTGTCTTTGTATTCACCTTAACTTGATCTCACATCTTCCTCTTAAAACAGAGAAGCCTTGTATTCACCTCTTCAGCAAGACACTTGCTTTAGTCTCTCTATCATATTTTCATATCCCTTAATACTATACCCCACTAAGTTAACAGGTCTTGTCTTGCATGTACTTGGTGATATCAACAATGCTGGTGCCATGAAAAAACAAAAAAAAAAAAACACCTAGTACACTCTGTGAAGTGATTAGCATTAGGAAAAGCATCTAACTGTAGAAATCATGCCAAAGATGATATTGGAGTTCAGCACAGCCTCCTGGTTTGTCTGTTAATGTCGAACCATCATCCAACCCATGTCAGCATGGGAAAAGGGTTAAATGATGATGGTAACAATGGTGTGTATGTGTATACACACACACATTTTACTTGCTGAATCAGTGCAATATTCTTTCTTGCACACTATATTATACTTCTTATATACAGTTGTTTTTTTCTCAGCTCACACTGTCATTCATGCACATTAACATTATACACCCAGCAGATTACACTTGCTTCATTTCTTTCAAGTCTTTACAAATTCTTGGCACTTCACAACCATGTAGCATTGCAATTCATACACAAGCACCATGCAATCTTCCCTTCACCCTGAGAGAGAAACTTATTACTGGTAGGAATAATAGCTTACTGAACTTTACCAACTCATTTTTACACTGGTTACCAAGCTTTCAAAACATCAAACCTCAGAACATCAGTCAATATAAAGTTTAAGACCCATTAACAAAAAAAAACAAAAAAACAGTCTACTAAGTGTTAAAAACTGTGTAGAAAACGAATATGAAAAAGAATAATTGCGCAAACGAACATGGGGGTGTGGAGAGGATTTTCGGAAAATTCGCAAGATCAGATTTTTCCCTCATAACTTTCAGGAAAATGGATGAATTTGATGAAATTTTATAGAAATGGATGAAAATTGATGAAATTTTATAGAAATACCATTCAAATGACACAAATTATGATTATAAAGAAATTTCTGGGGAAAATTGCTTTGGAATGGGTGGGGAGAGAACTGTTGGATATTCACATGATCCGTTTTTTCCCCCCCTCATAACTTTCATAAAAATGGATATCTTTCAATGAAATTTTACAGAAACACCTTTCAAACAGCATTGATTATGATTATAAAGAAATTTGTGAAGAAAATGTTTTCCGAAGGGGTGCAGAGAGCACTGTCAGATAGTTCACACAGTCTGTTTTTTTCCCCCTCATAACTTTCAGGATCTAGTTTAGCGCCCAGTCACTAAAATGACTTTTTTCCCCACCACCACCACCACCACATACCTATGTTTTCAATGACAGAGATTCCAAATATGTAAAAAACCACATTTTCAAAACTTTTTATTGGAAAGCACCCAATTTTTAATTTTTAACTTTTTTCAAATTTTTTAAAATCTACATGGAAAAATACGGAGATTAAGAATATGGAGGTGGTGGGGGACATTTGAGTTTCAAATTTTTTATGAAATACTCCAAAACTGATCAACACCCCCTCCCCTCGCAACCCTATCCCGCTGTCTAAAAGTGAAAAT
>NC_068990.1:49689225-49689699 GCF_001194135.2 Octopus bimaculoides
GAAAATGAACAGCTGTTTTGTCTGTTTCCACATGCGTAGATTTATAGTGAAACAGCAAAAGGATCACAGCATGTGAAGTCCTCACCACAAAACTGAATATGCTAAAAATAACAGCTAAATGTCTGGAGAATTTTTGTGTTTGTGTGTACATGCATGCAACAATTTCTACAGCTTGTCTGAATGAACAGAGAAAGAAGTACACAGAAATATATCTTACATACCTGTCATATACGTAGGTGTTGTTTTTCGCTTTAAAGGTAAACGATTCTGATAGAAGCAATTACCTTGCTGTCAATTCATTGGATTAATCCCAACAAAATACTACAAGTTTAGTCACTGGCTCAGCACAAATGTTTGTGTTCTTTGTTCCAAAATAATAAAAACTTTAACATACTTCCCATCTGGTGTATCTGTAAGCAAATCCCTAACTTTATCCATGTGTATTCACGTGCATATATGTGAAAGTGTGTGTGT
>NC_068990.1:49691322-49692277 GCF_001194135.2 Octopus bimaculoides
TGTTTTAGTCATTTGACTGCGGCCATGCTGGAGCACCGCCTTCAGTCGAGAAAATCGACCGCAGGACTTATTAAGCCTAGTACTTTTTCTATCTGTTTCTTTTTGCCGAACCGCTAAGTTATGGGGGCGTAAACACACCAGCATCGGTTGTCAAGCGATGGTGGGGGAACAAACACACACACACATATATACGACGGATTTCTTTCAGTTTCCATCTACCAAATCCACTCACAAGGCTTTGGTCGGCCCGAGGCTATAGTAGAAGACACTTGCCCAAGTTACCAAGCAGTGGGACTGAACCTGGAACTATGTGGTTGGTAAGCTACTTACAACACAGCCACTCCTGCACCATTATTGAAATGTTTTTCACACAATTCTCTTTTAGGGTTCGGCACACGTGTGCAAAAGGGAACAATTTGACCGTTGGAATCATGGTCAAATGAATGTTTTCGACACAAAATTCCTTTTGTTTTGCGAACAAAAGGAATTTTTGCGATGAAGGCATTCATTTGACCATGATTCCAACGGTGTGCCCAACCCTAAAAGAGAATCATTTGAACAGCGACAACCAGTAAAACGTGTGATTGCACACACGATATGACTTTGAAGAAGGCCAGATCGGTGGATGGATTAGTGTGGCGGTGCGGAAATTGTAGGGAAAGCATTTCTATAAGGACGAAGACTTTTATGGAAAAGTCAAAGTTGTCATTGCAGAAAATTTTTCTCATCGTCTTTCTCAAACATATTGCGGAAGTTTATCCCCCCTAAGCTCCACCAGCACGGCTTCTCCGAACACACTTCTCGACAAAACTCATATATTTCTGAAATAAAATAAAAACGCGCTCTAATTTTATATTACTGCGGGAAATTACTCTGAAAGAAATCTCATATACATTGCATTAGAAATATTACATGATTTTTGTTTCACTCCTGTGACCGGACGTTGAGATTCAGC
>NC_068990.1:49693168-49704546 GCF_001194135.2 Octopus bimaculoides
TAGCCAAAATCATTCTAGGTTTTAGCGAGATTATTGTAAATGATATTTCGGAATGCTTCTAAAAACTTCCATGGGAAGTTATAAAAGCCTGTATTTTTTTCTGATTTTAGTTAGTGGATAGCGTGTCTTCTGGAATAACAGTGACAAACGCCGGAAGTTGTTGTTGACAAACAACGGCAGTAATTTTATTCAGCTGAATACAAGTCATTGATTGGTTGAAATTACTGAAATATGACAACTTTAACACGAAATAACTTTGAAAATATAAACTTTTCTCAACAGCACTAAGAGTAAAAGATGTTTTATAGACACATTCTACCAGTGTCCGAAGTTTGAAAGTGTTTAGTTACAAAAAATTAATTTCTCGATGTGCTGTTCAAAGGGAAAAGATCCTACTTCTTTATAATGATCTTAAGTCATGAATCTAACTCTTTCTCTAGTGTAATTTCGATGGAATAGATTAACAATATAATTCTTGTCACCCCTTCGTGACAAACTTTTAGACTGAAAACTAGAAATAACATTCTGCTACACAATATATTTTCAAGTTTCTTTTTATTGACGAAGGGAGATTACTCCAGGTGTATTTACATGAATTGTAATTGTGTATATCCGTGAAATAAAGAGAATCGACTGAAACTATCTTTGAAATTGATCTTTTCTACACTTCTCCACAAAAATATATTTGACTATTCTTATCATTCTACCAACAGCAAGTAGTAAAAGAAATTAGTTTAACTGAAAGACACATACGCGTCACACACAACATATTTAGTCAACCTAACTATATTATATCTGATGGATACATCCTCAAACCACTAGAATATACATGGTGAAGACAACAAAATAGAAGTCAAACCCCAACAAAAACCGTAAGGAATTTTGGTAAATTTCAATACTTTCACTAAGAAAAAATTTAAAAACTCGGATTTTTCACATGGAATCAAGTACTCTGACCTCCTAATATGCCACACACCCTTTATTTTTATTTGGAAAAAAGGGAGGATGAGAAACCGCCCCTCTCCCATCCCAACCATTGGAAATTTTTTTTTCCCCGTTGAATGAATTACGGTGACCTCTTAATATGTCACAAGCCCCCCTTTTTGGTCACCCACTCTCTCTCTTTCTTTCTCTCCCCATAGAAAAATGAAACGCATCAGTTACCCGATTTTGGCACCAAGAATTGCAAAGGGAAAGTGCTTTAGTTTTTCAAATCTATTCAGCAATCTGGGATTATTATATATTATATCAAGTGATTTTAAGTGGTATGAAAAAGATATTTTGTTTTAATATTACACTTTTACTTGTTTCACACACATACACAAACTCTAACTTGTTTTTTAGATGAATTTTTTACCATTCTTTAGCTCTCCACAGACTTCATTACCACTAACTTCTTTTTATAACCTCCAGCATATTAGGTCAAGGTACGTGATTCCACGCAAAAAAATACGAGTTTTATTTTCTTAGTGAAAATCATGCAGGTGAAAGTATTGAAATTTACTGGAATTTCTACCTACACTTTTTTGGCATATCAATCATGGTAATTTCCCTGATGGCAGCAAGGTCCTGAGGCCTCTTGGTCATCAGCACATAGGAGTTCTTATGGACAGTTTGTCATTAACTCCTCTGTAATGGACAGGAAGACAATAATAAATAGAAGGGGGCTGAGGAAGTCTACCCACACGCTAAACCTGTTGCTTGACTGCTCTTTTGCATGATTCTCATAAGTTATTCATCTACACTTACTTTCCTTAGCAACACCCAGATAATCAAGCATCAAATTCTGTGAAAAGCCTCCTTTGGGAAGTCAACAAATGCTGGATACAGCAGCTTATTACTAACTAAGAACATCTACAGTTGTTTCACTAGGAAGAGGGCATTGATAGTAGCTCTTCTGAGCACAAGCCAGTTCTGCTATAGCTTTTTCAGTAACTTTCATCAACTCAATATCTATTTCCTCTTTCTCCAGAGCGTCTGTTTTACTTTTGTAGCAGCTGATAAGGATACTGCTATACCAGTCATCTTCCTGTACTATCTGATTGACTATGCACGTTATTAGTTTGTGATCCACCTTGCCAGGTATTTTCAACACCTCTGTACTGATGTCAACTTGGATGATTGGTTCTGTTGGGTCTAAACTAGAAAGGCCTTCTCTCCCATACAGTCACTTCAGTCAACAGTCATGGATCTTTATGTTCATCAATGGTTAGGGCATTCTCAATACACTTCTTCCCCACAAAATCTGACTTCTCAAGCAATCATTTATAAAGAATTGTTACTGTGCCCAACAATCATTCTATATCATTTACACCACTTTCCTTTTGTATATTTAACTAGAGTACATGCTACAGTATAATACTGGACCAAACAATCATAAATTCAAACTTTAAAACTGCTCAGTGCCTAGGTACATTACAATATTCTGTATTCTTCAATCTGCTTGGATGAAAGCAGAGTGACTTGCTGAAAGTACAAGGGCAAGATCAGAACTATAGAAGTTAAGGTTCACATAAATGCTTTAGTCTCTCTCTCTCTCTCTCTCTCTCTGCATGCACATGTGGAGGAAAAAATATATAGAGATGGTTTTGATCTATGTGCTAACAAGATGTTTTTGTTGTAGACATAAATCTATGTTTGGCTACTGAAAGTAGGTGTCAATATATTGTGCTCATAAATAGTGGAAACATTATGAAAGAGATAGGAAGAGGTTAGAAGTGAATTTGTAAAACACTGAAAATATGGTTTAGAAGTGAATATATAGTTTAGAAGTAAATTAGTGAAACACTGGCAACTAAAATTACTTATGTTAAAATTAGTCATTTCTGTCACTCAAGATGGCAAACTTGGAATAAAAGGTTTCTTCACTCAAAAAAGATTTAATGTCAAAATGTTGAAGATAAGTGTAATATCAAGTATATGTAAAACCGAGCCAGTTCAAATGATTCTTAATACTTACTTGGTTTTCTACATCTGAATACGTAGGTTCGTCCTGAACTGGAGTACTGCCTCCACTTTGATCTGGTAAGAGAAAAACAAAGAAGTGTAAATGTATTAGTTAAAATATATATTCTTCCTTTGTCTGAAACAGAAATGCTTAAACAAAAGCTTCTTTCTTGAAAGGAATAATTTTAATTCTTTAATGAATGCAACTTCAAGAAGTAGTTCCTATGTTGCATCAGTACACACCTCACACCTAATGAGTAACTGTAGTATGAAAAGCAAGATCAGATAGTAAATTATGATTCTGATTGTAACCTGCACATGTGGAACATGGAAGTTAACAGCAGGACTGGCTGACCAGCTAAACTTGTTCTACTTTACAAGCTTAAGAATCTTATGGACATAAGTTTCTGCAGCAAACAAATAAAAAAGAAAAACAAATTTGTTTCTTTTATTGTCACTAATGAAATCATAAAGGATTTTTCTTCTTGAGTCTAATGAAATAATTAATTTAAATTATAATTCCAAAATATACAACGATAATGTATTCTGCAATAATTAGCTAACTTAATTTCGAGCATGTTTCAGGTCAGTTCTGATCAAGTGGGCCTAAGATCAAAGTGCTCCAGCAATGACTATCCCACCTTATTTTCAGACAATGTATCCAGAATTACACTATCTAAAGTATCCTTCCTATTTTTAAGATGGTAAGATATGGCTTGAAGGGAAATCTAACTGCTATTTCTGTAGGCTGTGTGATCACATAGAGCTGTCATTTGGTGTGTATGCATAGTAATTGCGAAAGCAAAAAGTAAGCTTCCAATAAATTAAAACTTATTTTTACAATTTCATTCTCTAGTTGAAGCCTTTACACTTGCTTTGCACAACTAAAAGATCATCAGATACTGTGAGGCTTTTGTTGCTTGTTGTTCTTGCATAAAGAAGATGAGGTACAAGGTATGGATCTTTTTTAAAATGGGGGCCACATTTTTCATTAATGTTTTACGTAGTGTTTTTGGTACTGAAAGACTTTCAAACTTCGTATACTTATCTATTTTGTGTTATAGAACAGAAAAATATTTTTGTATTTGAATTTATTTCATGTAAAAAATTGTCTTATTTCGATAATTTCAACCAATCACTGACAAGTATTCAGTTGTTTATATTTACTCCTTTGGCTGATTAAGCCATAGCTTCGTTTTATTTGCTTTTTTCATTTTCTTTTTTTTTTCTTCGTTTTATTTGCTTTTTTCTTTTTAAATTTGCTGTTTTACCCTAACCCTAACCCTATCACCGATAGAATTGTTTCAGAATCGTTTGTTTATGTAGTCGGCACTTAATGTATATCGGCTGAATGGACGTCAGTGATTGGTTGAAATTACAGAAATACGACAACTTTAACATGGAATAAGTTAGGGATTTCTTTTTTTTTTAAGAAGACTAAGAGAAAAAGATGTTTTATATGACACATTCTACCAGTGTTCCAAGTTTCAAAGTGTTTCGTTAATGAAAAATGTGGTCCCCGTTTTAAAAAAGATCCCAAGGTATTTCTCTTGAAATGTGTAGTATTGTGTCTGTGTTGTTGCAAGAGGCCAGTTTAACATGTCATTACTAAAGAATATTTTTTTAAGGTTTTGGTTCAAAGAAGTAGTGCAGGTCTTACATGGAATGTTGAGGTTGCACATGAAGTGTAAAAACGTCGGGTGGGTATAACAAGCAGGTTGTTACTGTGTTGTAAGAAGAGTGGTGAGGAAACATTAGGGGAATTGATGGAGTGTTGAAATACATCATCATGACCACCACTACTGCCACAATCACCATCATTTTATGTTCGCTTTCCATGAAATGGATTGTTGTCATGGTCAAAGTCATTTCCTGCTGGGAGATGCTGCTCCCATAGACTGGTGCTCATACATAACATTTGACCTAGTTTCTACAAATGGATGCCCTTCATATCATCAATTACATTACAGAACACACTAGGTGCATTTTCTCATGGCACCAACACAAGAGTTGAATAGTCCTTGCAAAACCTCACAACCTGTATTATCACTGCTCATTTGCCACCCACTTTACAGAGCATTTAATTTTTTGGTGACACCAGCACTAGAGAGGTAGTTTTACTCACCAATGACCTGTAGAAGGAGTGCAGTGGGGGATGTTATTATGACAGCAACAAAGGAGGGAGATGCCTTATATACAGTAGAGATTGCATATAGTCAGAGGAGAGGAATAAGGGAAGGAGCAATGACAACAAAAAAGGCCTGAAAGGGGTGGCCAAGAAAGATGTAAGTAAAAGTGTAGAAAGTACTTAAAAAACCAATACATTTGTTCAGGTGTCCAAGGAGGTAGAGAGCAATGACATCAGGACCAGAATGGGTAGATGAGGGAAAAGAGAAGAGTCTGATGATAAAATGGCAGAATTATTTGGAGGTAAAGTCAAGAATAGAGTAACTGGCAATAAAAGAAGTAGAATGTAAGAGTGAGTGGATGAAAGAAGCAAAGAGCCTGATGAAGAAAAAGCTATTTGGGGTGGAGTTAGGAGGAGAGAGATTGGTAAAGATGATTGAAGGTCAAAGTTGGTGATGAAATAAAAGTAAAAGAAGGTGAAGGGTGGCAAGAGAGTTGGCTGAGATGAGACTGAGTGATGGCTAGCAGTACAGCTAGGTGGAGTTAAAGAAGCTAGTCTGATATAGAGAGCTAGTGAAGGGCAAGTGTGTCAGAATGAATAGAATAATGCAGTATAGAGATGAGACACGGAGGGCTCTGAGTGATAAGGAGATGGGTGAAAAGTGGGTGAGCAATGGGCAGATGTAAAGGTATGTTAAAGATATAAGATATAAGGTATGTTAAAGATATAATATAAACTTGGCAGGGTACAAAATATCTCAGCTTCTAAATACTATACTTGTGTCAGGGTATATTTGCTGTGGTGATTGGGTTTTCTGTAGCATTGATATTGCTAATCAGTACAGTTTTTTTATCATCTTCAAATCAGATTCTACCTCCACAAATTTCAGTAACTTAGAGCACTCAGAACTTCCTTATACAGTAGTCATCCTCTATACACATTATATCCATACCAATACACTATATCTAATTCTCCTTATACCCAGTTTTCTTCTCAGTTCACTTGTGTTGCAGCATTCATGTAGGCAAGCATTAGACATCCATCTGAACATGCTCCCTCATTTCTTTCTAGTTACACAGGTCTTCTACATTCAAGGCACCTATCTCAGTACCATGCAGCATCAAAATTTTAACATTAAGTATCATACAATGTGTCCTTCATACTGAGGGAAAAAATTTTAGTTGCTAACAGAGATAAGAAACCCCTGAATTCTTTCCAGCCCTTTCTTACCTTATCTACTACACTTTCTGAAACTCTGCTAACTATGTCTCTTGAATAACTAAAACTACTGACTACTTCTAGTGAATCTTCCAGGCATTTAGGAGAGTCTATTTTCAGTATACTCTTATTGTGTATTGCTCCAGTACAACTTAAACAAAGTTTGCCTTCTATATTGCTTGTGATTCCACTACACCTCACAAGTGTCCAAAGATTAGACTTGGTAGTGCATATGGAATTCTTACCTACTCCTTTTTCTGCAGATCATGCAAGGCCATTTCCCTGATCATATTAGGGTCCTGTCTTCTTTCTTACTAATATCTTAACTAAGTTTATCCTGAGGCCTGTAGATTCTGGGGTTTGCTTTCAGACCTGGAATTTTTTCTAAAATTTCCACTACAGATTCAGCTAAAAGAACTAGATCATCAACAAATGGGAATACCCAAGGGTAGCCACTCTTCAACTCTTCTGTGATGGCCTAAAAGGTTATGATGAATAGGAAAGGGTTGAAGGCTGAGCCTTAAACACATTGTTGACTCACTTAGTACACAACTGTATGGCCACCAATGCCATTTATCTTCTCTTAGTTGTCTTATTAACCACCAAATTACAAAGTGTTGCACCCCGTCAAAGTCCTCAAAATCAGCAAATACCAAGTATAATGGTTTACTCTCAGCTAAGGATTTCTTCTGTGGCTTACTAGAAAGATTGCACTTGTGGAACCTTTTCCAAGTACAAAACCAAACTGCAATTCATCTAGGATAATTCTGATCCTAATCAATTGTGCTGCAGCTCTCCCCATGACCTTCATAGCTCAGTCCAACAATTTGGTCCCTCTATAATTTCTTCTCTCTAAAGTATTTCCTCTGTCATTATAACTGTTTACAATGATACTATTACTCCAGTCATTGAGTTTGACACTTTGTATTACTTGATTAACTGTCCAAGTGACTATCATACTAACTTCTTCTGTCCTACATACTAACATCTTAGCTAAGTTTACTTTGAGGTTTTGCTTTCATGCCGGCAGTTTCTTCTCAAATGTCCACAATTAACTGGTGCTAACGGTTATCCCATTCTTTAATGATGTCAGGCACCTGCCCCTTAGGTTTGGTGAGTTGGTATATTGCCTGAATGCCCTGGACTCTCGATGTTCAATCAGATCACTGACTTGAATTTAACTTGGGAAGATGCTAATTTGAGTTGCTTGGCACCTTGATGGCTCATCTCAGAGTTGATAGATCCCACACTGTGTTCTGAATTGAGATTGTGAAAGGGAACTCTCTCTAGTTTAACAAAGCTCCTGTTTGCCAGAGCATGGGAAGACTTTTTGATGATGTTTCCAAAACCAATCAGAACTCCCTTCCGGTTCTGGAAACCATCTACTAACTTTGGAAGAAGCCTCAACAGTACTTTTAACACCGCTGGCTTCAACTCGGTTGCAATAGCATATATCTTCATCATAACTGGTTTTCCTGGAATCTACTAGAAGATATGAAATTGAGTGCAGGACCATGTACATTTAGCAATCGGTTTGGATCCACTGTGGAAAGGTCATGATGATAAGTTGTTTGAAAGCAGGTACAAGTTTTGAGTAGGTTGTGCTTGTTGAAGTTGTGAGTGAAAGGAATGGTTCGGCAAGGTGCAGTCCAATCAGCACTCCTGCGCAATACAAGACTTTGAGGAACACCAGGCCTATGGAACATCATATAATACAAGCCAGTTGGTTTGTAACATGCTTGTATTTCGCCAAATACAATGCCACATCATCTAGGTGATACAAAGTTAATGCACAAGTCAAAGTGAGACAGTTAAAATGTTCATTCTTCAGGGCAACAGATTTATTAACCTGTGGTTGAATGTGCTTGTCAAATTCACCTACTTTGCTCCATGACTTGTGATCAAAATTATGATTGATTAATCTTGTTATGCAATCAAGAGCCTGTTCAGTGGACACTGGATGGGCTCGATGTTGCATTTATAAGAAAACTTAGAATAAATTTTATCTTGTCCAATTGTATTCACAATGTCACTCCACTGTTTAGTTATTACTCAATTGAGCATAAGTGAAGGGTGCACATTGCAAAATAGATGTTCAAGTATGTATTCTATGCTGAGATTTCCTGCTGCGATCTCTTCAACTTCAACATTGAGTGATGTTTGGCCGAAGATAACAAAATCAATTTTTTTTACAAATAGTGTTTTAACCAAGATATTACTTGCTGCTTCTAGTAGCGAAAGTACAGCCACTTTCAAATCAGCTAGGTTATTTCTTGTTTCTGATGCTACAAGCAGAGTCGGCAGAGGTCCATGATAATTATCAATAGTCAACACCCGGACAGAGAAAGATCCAGCTCCCTGTTTTTTAGATCCATCATCAAAATAAGTAACAAGTGACTTTTTATTAGAACACTTCTAGAACTTGCAAACATACGAAATGACATAGAATAAGCCGCCTATCCGATATACCATGCACTTTGTCTATCCAAATAGTGAATTTCCACCATCTTACAAAAGTTTTATTAGTTAGAATAAGCCTATTTTATATCAGTATATTTATTGGTAAATTAAAGTTATAGTTTTTATGTAGTTTCATTCAAAATTACGCATTATTTATATATATATATAAAGCTGAGAATATGTCTGTCCATCTGTCTGTCTGTATGTGTGCATCACTAAAACTCAAGAACTACCCAACCAATTACATTCAAATTTTACACATGCCTGTGTCACGGGCCAAAACAATTTTCAACCTTGTAACTAATGTGAGCTTGGAGCAATCTCTTATCTCTTACACTATTTCAGTATTATGTGTCAAAAATGAAACCATAACATCTCTATTGTCATGTGAGATACTTTCAGTATTAAAGTGAAACTATTATCTCACATATATACATGCATATATATATATATATACTAGCTGGTGTACCCGGTAATTCCTGGAGGATAAAGATGTTCTATTGAAACGCCTTATTACTCTGATATAAGAAATCAATTTTGTTATAACTGCCACAAAAGGTGTATTTTCCATCACGAAAAAGTACAAAATACTCTCAGCTGGAGGAGGGAAGATTATTGGAGGTTGGCGCGAAAGATTGTTAGAGGTTGGTGAGAGAGGTTGTCGGAGGTTGGCAAGAGGCAAAGACATCATTCTGCTTTGTGAAGGCATCTGGGAAATGTATAATTGCTGTCATTCACAGCAAAAATATTGTTTTACTGTGAGAGAAGCGCTGTTGAAGTGTTCAGTGAAATTTGGCAATCGAGGATCGAATCTACGCTATGCCTGCATGAAACCACTACAAATACATTGTGGAATAAAAAATTTATCTACTGTCATGGAAAAAGTGTAACTGTAGAAATGCAGAATTATCAGAGTAATGGGCATTCAAAAAAGTATGTATGTATAGAAATATATGAACGTAGTCTTTAATGTTTAAGATTCAAATTAAGGAAGTGCAATAATAATGTTTAGCAGTTCAAAACTGAGTAGTGAAATGCAGAATTAGGTCGGCTGATTGTGAGAATCAAATATTGATCGCTTCGCTAAAAACTGCAGGTGGTATGAGATATTTCCCTTTGGGTAGTTTAAATAAAATATTAGTAATATGTATTAGATAGGCGTATCCATTGAATTGACCCTTTTATCGATTTTTTTCAACAATCTAAGTATGTCACGAGGTTTCCAGACATGAGTTCTACTCACGTCTCAAATAAAGTAAAAAAAGTGATGTCTGCAAAAATTAGAAATTGGACACACATAATATCAATATTGAAAGTAATCGAACATAAACAATGAAATGGGTTATTTCCCTTGAGTGTTTTAAAAAAACAATTGGTTATATGAGGTAGATGTAAAGGTCTCTCCCAGGGGCCGTATTATTGATTTTTTCAACAATCTAAGTATTCACGATGTTTGCAGACATGAGATCTACTCATGTGTCAAGTTTCATCAAAATCAATAAAACAATTTAGGAGTTAGCTAACAACACCATAAACAAACACACCGATTTTCCACATATGTAGTAGATACATAAATTTGCTTCTAATATAAGGATAATATTAATATACCTTTTAAGGTGAAAATTATTAACAATTATAAATAAGGGCAAAACAAAAAAATTCTATGCCAATAGCTGAAAAAATAGACTTCATATCATCTAATGACATACATATTATGTGTGGTTAGATGATTTTCTTTTGCCCTTAATTATAATATATATTATATGTATATATGCATGTATATTTGGGTATACTTATGTATATATATATAGAGAGATGTATATGTATATATAAATATATATATTTATATGTATATATATTTTTCTATATATATGTGTATATATGTATGTATACATATATATATGTATATATATACATAAATATATATATGTCTATATGTGTGTATGTATATATATATATATATATATATATATATATGTATCATCATCATTTAATGTCCGCTTTCCATGCTAGCATGGGTTGAATGGTTTGATAGAGGGCTGGCGAGCCAGAAGGCTGCATCAAGTCCAATCTGACCTGGCAAAGTTTCTACAGCTGGATACCATTCCTAGAGCCAACTACTCTGAGAGTGTAGTGGGTGCTTTTACGTGCCACTGGCATGAGGGCCAGTCATGCAGTACTGGCATGCCATCTGCACAGGAGCCAGCCTTGTGGCACTGGCAACAAACACACTCGAATGGTGCTTTTTAGTATGCCACTGGCATGAGAGCCACTCAGCAGCCCTGGCAATGATCATGCTCGAATGGTTTTTTCACGTTCCACTGACACGGGTGCCAATCAGGCGGGACTGTCATCGGCCACAACAGTGATTTCACTTGCCTCAACAGGTCTTCACAAGCGTAGTTTATTGTCCAATGGTTGAAGGGTACTCTTAAATGGGTTGGTTATACAGCACTGGCATAGGCCACAGTTATGGTCTCATTTAGCTTGTCGGTTCTTCGCAAGCACAACATACTTCCAAAGGTCTCAGTCACTTTTCATTGCCTCAGTGAGGCCCAATGTTCAAAGGTCATGCTTCACCACCTCATCCCAGGTCTTCCTGGGTCTACCTCTTACACAGGTTCCC
>NC_068990.1:49705536-49706350 GCF_001194135.2 Octopus bimaculoides
GGAAGGGGGTGGGGTACAATATTCGGAAATTCCACTTAAATTCCTCTTAACTTCCAGGAAAATGAATATTTTTTCATGAAATTTTGTACAAATGTATCTTGAGGTATGTACATTTCAAGCATGTAGGAATTTTGAAGGAAACAACTGCAGGTTATTTTTGAGAAGTGTTCCCCACTCGGTGGTGTTTCGGAGCAAGTCGTCCATATTTGTTTCATTTTTCTCTATTATGTGCTTATGTGCATCCTTAGATTTCTAATGAAGTAATAGGCAGTGAAGAGAAGCAGTCATAAGAAAACTTTTAACTACCCCTATTCCTTTCTCTCCCCCTCTCTACCTCTTCCTCTCTCGCTCTCTCAAAAGCGTACACGTGCAAGTACACAACCTCTTTCGCTATTGCGATTTTCACTAGGGTGTTAGGGTTAGGGTTTAGGATTAATGTTACGGTTACGTTTTTTAGGGTCAGGGTTAGGGTTAGGGTTTAGAGTTAGTGTTAGGATTAGTGTTAGGATTAGGGTTGGGTAATTGTGCGGGTGTTAATCTGAAAAATTACAGATATGTGAAAAGTACCGACCCTGCCATCTATTATAACTTTTGTTGTTCTGTTTAATATATACATAGATTATGCCTCCAAAGAAGAGAGTTTGCTGGGGAAAGACAGCAACCAGTTTAAAATGACAGCCACAGACTGCAGCAATTCACCACATTCCAGTAGTTACTTTGAACATAATGCAAAATGGTGCATCAACACCTTCTGCCCAATCTGATAGAATTCTGGCAAAACTGTTTAGCAACAGATCGCCAGCAATTGCTTCAT
>NC_068990.1:49707493-49710460 GCF_001194135.2 Octopus bimaculoides
ATGAGCCCTGCTCTTGATAAGCATACATGACTGCAAACATTGCAGATTAAGCTTTGCCCATTCACTATACGAGCCGTGCACTTTCGCGCAGCTCGCTTAAATTCTTCATGCTGGATACGTGCTCTCTCAAAAGTGTTGATCCCCTCCTTAACCTGCTTCCTCCATCTGAGGCGATGACAGGCATTGTTCTCCCAATCAGTGTCCTGCATATCACAGGCCTTTAATGAGGACTTGACACAGTCCTTAAAGTGCAGCCTTGGTTTCTGCCGGAGTCTCTTTCCAGTGACAAGTTCTCCATAGAGCATCTGCTTAGAAATCCTGCTATCCTTCATTCTAATAACGTGTCCAGTCCAACGTAACCGTTGACAGTACCATGGTAGATAAAGCAATTATGAGTATGAAGACAGGGAAGGCCCCTGGCCCATCAGGAACCACTGCAGAGATGCTCAAAATATCTGGCAGTGTCGGCTATAGCCTAGTCACCCATATTGTTAACCAGGTGATACACGAAGGAGTCATACCCAATGACTGGTATAGCAGCACCATTGTCAATTGCTACAAAGGTAAAGGTTACGCTTTAGATACAAATAATTACAGAGGTATCAAGTTGTTAGATCAGGTAATGAAAGTCAGAGAGGGTCATAGCCCAACTAATTAGGGAGAGAGTCAGTTTAGATGAGATGCAGTTTGGGTTCGTGTCTGGGAAAAGCACCACTGATGCCATATTTCTGGTAAGACAGCTTCAGGAGAAATACCCAGCCAAGGATAAACCTCTGTACTTTGCTTTCGTTGATATGGAGAAAGCCTTTGACAGGGTCCCCCGATCCCTCATCTAGTGGTCAGTGAGGAAACTAGGGATACAAGAATGGTTAGTGAGAGCTGTGCGAGCCATGTACAGAGACGCTGTCAGTAAGGTGAGGGTTGGCAATGAGTACAGTAAAGAATTCCAGGTAGAGGTAGGGGTCCACCACGGTTCCGTCCTCATCCCCCTCCTATTTATCATAGTCCTCCAGGCGATAACAGAGGAATTCAAGACAGGATGCCCCTGGGAGCACCTCTATGCTGATGACCTTGCACTAATTGCGGAGTCACTATCAGAATTAGAGAAGTTTCAGGTCTGGAAGGAAGGAGTAGAATCGAAGGGCCTTAGAGTCAACCTAGCTAAAACCAAAGTCCTAATAATTAGGAAGATAGACAAAACACAAACCCCTTCAGGTAGATGGCCCTGCTCGATCTGTAGAAAAGGTGTAGGTAGAAACTCTATAAGATGTACCCAGTGCAAGCTATGGACACATAAGAGGTGCAGCAATATCAAAAGCAGGTTAACTAGCAAGTTAGTTTTTGTTTGTGGCAGATGTTCAGGTGCAATAAACACTGTAAATGTGCAGAAAACAAGTTCTGTCTCATTCCAGGGAAAAAAACTAGACGTAGTTGATAGCTTCCGCTATCTGGGTGACCAAGTTAGTAGTGGGGGTGTGTGCGCTGAAAGTGTAGCTGCTAGAATAAGAATAGCCTGGACGAAGTTCAGAGAGCTCTTACCTCTGCTGGCGACAAAGGGACTCTCACTCAGAGTAAAAGGCAGACTGTATGACGCATGTGTACGAACAGCCATGCTACATGTCAGTGAAACATGGGCTGTGACTGCTGAGGACATGCGTAAGCTTGCAAGGAATTAAGCCAGTATGCTCCGATGGATGTGTAATGTCAGTGTGCATACCTGACAGAGTGTAAGTATCTTGAGAGAAAAGTTGAACCTAGGAATCATCAGTTGTGGTGTGCAAGAAAGATGATTGCGCTGGTATGGACATGTGGCGAGAATGGATGAGGATAGCTGCGTGAAAAAGTGCTAAACCCTAGTGGTTGAGGGAACCCGTGGAAGAGGCAGGCCTAGGAAGACCTGGGATGAGGTGGTGAAGCACAACCTCCGAACATTAGGCCTCACCGAGGCAATGACTTGTGACCGAGACCTTTGGAAATATGCTGTGCGTGAGAAGACCCGGCAAGCCAAGTGAGACCAAAATCCAAGGCCTCTGCCAGGGATGCAGCCAGCCCACTTACGGGTAACATTCCTTCATTGGACACTAAACTCCGCTTGTGAAGACCTGTTGAGGCAAGTGAAATCGAAATCGAAATCAAACTAAATTTGTTGTAACACTAAACTCGGCTTGCAAAGACCTGTTGGGGCAAGCGAAAGTGAAATCGTGATGGCACCTGTACCAGTGGAGCACTAAGAGCACCATCCGAGCATGATTGTTGCCAGAGCCGCTGTCCGGCTTCCGTGCCGTTGGCACGTAAATAGCACCAGCGTGATCGTTACCAACATCGCATTCCTGGCATGTGAAGAGACATTCAAGTGAGGTCATTGCCAGTGCCCCTGGACTGGCTCCTGTGCAGGTGGCATGTAAAATACACCATTTTGAGCATGGCCATTGCCAGTACCTCCTGACTGGCCTTCGTGCCGGTGGCACGTAAAAGCGCCCACTACACTCTCAGAGTGGTTGGCGTTAGGAAGGGCATCCAGCTGTAGAAACTCTGCCAAATCAGATTGGAGCCTGGTGTAGCCATCAGGATCACCAGTCCTCAGTCAAATCGTCCAACCCATGCTAGCATAGAAAGCGGACATTAAACGATGACGATGATGATGATGATGATGATATATATACAGTTGAAGTATGACCATTGGAAGTGGCTCCATTTAATTGAACAAAGCAATCACTACATCAAATAAAATGCAGCTAGATAAATAGATAAATAAATAGAAATTTAACCAGTTCGACACATTAATATCAGTTTTCTCAAACACTTTAACAAAGCAAAAAGATGGAAGAAATTCATGTTGTCAGTATTGTAGCTAAGAATAGACTACACTTCCAAGAATGGCATGAAGCTTACTGGGGTCATAGCGTATGAAGGATTGTATTTGAGAAAAATTATATTAATGTGTTCAACTGGTTAAAATTCTATTTA
>NC_068990.1:49710560-49711371 GCF_001194135.2 Octopus bimaculoides
ATGCAGTACGTGAGAAGACCCGGCAAAGCAAGTGAGAGCATAATCTGTGACCTCTGCCAGAACTGTAGCCAGCTCACTAATTCGTATCTTTACTTCATTGAACACTAAAAACCCTGCTTGTGAAGACCTGTTGAGGCAAGTGAATTTGGAATTTGAAATTTGAAATCTGAAATCGAAATCGAACCAAATCCAACGACTGGCACCCATGCCAACCTCTCCTTTATTGGACACTAAACTCTGCTTGCGAAGACCTGTTTGGGCAATTGAAATCGTAATTGAACCATACTTGATGACTGGCACCTGCGCTAGTGGAACACTAACAGCACTGTCAAGTGTGTTAATTGCCAGAGCAGCTTTCTGGCTTCCGTGCCAGTGGCCTGTAAATAGCACCATTTGAGCGTAATAGTTACCAGCGTTGCCTTCTAGCACTTGTGCTGGTGGCACGTTAGAAAATCATTCGAGCGAGGTTGTTGCCAGTGCCTTTGGACTAACTCCCGTGCAAGTGGCACGTAAAAAACTAAAAAACATCTTTTTGAGCATGGCCATTGCCAGTACCGTGTGACTGGCCCTCATGCCGGTAGCACGTAAAAGCACCCACTACACTCTCTGAGTGGTTGGCGTTAGGGAGGGCATCCAGCTGTAGAAACTCTGCCAGATCAGATTGGAGCTTGATGCAGCCTTCTGGCTTGCCAGTCCTCAGTCAAATCGTCCAACCCATGCTAGCATGGAAAGCGGACATTGAACGATGATGATGATGATGATGATATATAATATATATATACAATATATAAAATATAATATATATAATATA
>NC_068990.1:49711381-49712942 GCF_001194135.2 Octopus bimaculoides
ATATAAAGCTGAAGTTGTGTGTCTGTGTGAAGCCTTTTTAAAAGTTTATAGAAATCCACATTTTCCACTTTTTCGTAAAATTTTTTACATCAATGGAATTTTCTCGATGTGAACTTTCCAGTGCAGTAATTAGATTTTTTAAATTCCGTTTACTTTGTGTGATTTAACGGAGATTTGGCTGTTGTTTCTAGCAACTTTTATATTTTTTCCCTTCTACCTGGAACAGCGTTCTTACACACGCGCTCAACAGAGAGAGAAAGTGATACATACAACGTCATAGATTAAACTTTCTTCTCAGTATTCTTTATTTTTCATAACATTGATACGTAAAAACACACACAACCACGCACGTAATCTGTGACAACAACATACACATTGCTCCCGTTCTCCCCCTCTTCCTCTCTCGCTCTCTCAAACGCATACACGTGCATGTAAACACAATCATTCACGTTCGTCAATGTGGCATAACTACAGAGTTGTACCCACCGACTTTGGAAGGTCATAACTTTCATAAAAATGAATATTTTTTAATGAAATTTTCTATGCATATATTATTTATTATGTAGATTCCGAATATACATTTTGGTGAAAGTGTTTTGGGAGGGGGAGGGGGACAATTTTCGGAAATTCCACTTAAATTCCTCTTAGCTTCCAGGAAAATGAATATTTTTTCGTGAAAGTTTCTACAAATATACCTTCATGCATGTACATTTCGAACATGTAGGAATTTTGAAGGAAACAACTGCAGGTTATTTTTGAGAAGTGTTCCCCACTCGGTGGTGTTTTGGAGCAAGTCGTCCATATTTGTTTCATTTTTCTCTATTATGTGCGTAAGTGCATCCATAGATTTCTAATGAAGTAATAGGCAGTGAAGAGAAGCCCTTATAAGAAAACTTTTAACTACCTCTATTCCTTTCTCCCTCTCTCTCTACCTCTTCCTCTCACGCTCTCTCAAACGCATACACGTGCAAGTACACAATCATTCAGTAAAATATAACTTATGTTCGTCAATGTTTTGTAAATATACCACGATTTTCACTAGGGTGTCAGGGTTAGGGTTTAGGGTTAGTGTTACGGTTACAGTTTTAGGGTCAGGGTTAGGCTTATGGTTAGGGTTACGATTAGTGTTACGGTTACAGTTTTAGGGTCAGGGTTAGGGTTTAGTGTTAAATGTTAGGGTTAGTGTTAGGATTAGGTTTAGGATTAGGGTTGGGTAATCGTGCGGCTGTTAATCTGAAAAATTACAGAAATGTGAAAATACCGACCCTGCCATCTATTATAACTTTTGTTGTTCTGTTTAATATATACATAGATTATGCCTCCAAAGAAGAGTGTTTACTGGGGAAAGAAAGCAACCGGTTTAAAATGACAGCAACAGACTCCAGCAATTCACCACATTCCAGAAGCTACTTTGAACATAATGCAAAATGGTGCATCAACATCTTCTGCCCAATCTGATAGAATTCTGGCAAAACTGTGTACCAACAGATCGCCAGCAATTGCTTCATCACAAATTGCCGTCCTAGCTCCTGCGAAAAGGGATTACCCTGCTATGTATAAT
>NC_068990.1:49713722-49714376 GCF_001194135.2 Octopus bimaculoides
ATATATATATATATACATACATATATATGTTTGTGTGTCTGTGTTTGTCCCCTCACCATCGCTTGACAACCAATGTTGGTTTGGTTATGTCCCTGTAAGTAAACGGTTTGGGAAAAATGATACCGATGGAATAAATACTTGGCTTACAAAGAATAAAACCTGGGGTTGATTTGTTGGACTTAAGGCAGTGCTCCAGCATGGATTCTGTCAAATGACTGAAACAAATTAAAGAATAAAAGAATATTTGTATATTCTTTTATTCCTTTCAGTAATTTTGACTGTGGCCATACTGGAGCACCGCCTTCAGTCGAGCAATTCAACCCCAGGGCTTATTCTTTGTAAGCCTTGTACTTATTCTATTGGCCTCTTTTGCTGAACCGCTAAGTTACGGGGGTGCAAACACACCAGCATCGGTTGTCAACCGATGTTGGTGGGGGGACACATACACAAACATACATACACACACACATACATATATATATATATATGTATATATATATATATATATACGACGGGTTTCTTTCAGTTTCCGTCTACCAAATCCACTCACAAGGCTTTGGTCGGCCTGAGGCTATAGTAGAAGACATTTGCCCAAGATGCCACACAGTAGGACTGAACCTGGCACCATGTTGTTGGTTAGCAAGCTACTTACCA
>NC_068990.1:49718298-49719003 GCF_001194135.2 Octopus bimaculoides
TTCTGATGAAGCAATTGCTGGCGATCTGTTGCTACACAGTTCTACCAGAATTCTATCAGATTGGGCAGTAGATGTTGATGCACCATTTTGCATTATGTTCAAAGTAACTTCTGGAATGTGGTGAATTGCTGCAGTCTGATGCTGTCATTTTAAACCGGTTGCTTTCTTTCCCCAGCAAGCTCTCTTCTTTGGAGGCATAATCTATGTATATATTAAACAGAACAACAAAAGTTATAATAGATGGCAGGGTCAGTAGTTTTCACATTTCTGTAATTTTTCAGATTAACACCTGCACGATTACCCAACCCTAATCCTAAAACCCTTACACTAACCCTAAACCTTAACCCTAACCCTGACGCTAAAATCGTAACACTAATCCTAACTCTAAACCCTAACCCTGACCCTAAAACCCTAACCCTAACACCCTAGTGAAAATCGTGGTATATTTACAAAACATTGACGAACATGAATTATATTTTACTGAATGATTGTGTACTTGCACGTGTATGCCTTTGGAAGTTAATAGGAATTTAAGTGGAATTTCCGAAAATTGTACCCCACCCCCTCCCAAAACACTTTCACCGAAAATTTTTGTATATTCGGAATCTACATAATAAATAATACATGCATAGAAAATTTCATTAAAAAATATTCATTTTTCTGAAAGTTATGACCTTCCAAAGTTGTGGGGTACAACTCTGTAGT
>NC_068990.1:49719314-49730906 GCF_001194135.2 Octopus bimaculoides
TTACGTATCTATGTTATGAAAAGTAGGTAAAGAATACCGAGATGAAAGTTTAATCTATGTCTATGTATGTATCACTTTCTCTCTCTCTCCCTCTTTTACTCTTACTCTCTATATTTTTATGTTGAGCGCGTGTGTAAGAACGGCGTTCCAGGTAGAAGGGAAGAAATATCAAAGTTGCTAGAAACGACAGCTAAATCTCCCTTAACTCACACAAAGTAAACAGAATTTTAAAAATCTAATTACTGCACTGGAAAGTTCACATCGAGAAAATTCCATTGATGAAAAAATTTTTACGAAAAAGTGGAAAATGTGGATTTCTATAAACTTTTAAAAAGGCTTCACACAGACACACAACTTCAGCTTTATATATTAAGATAAGATATACTAAGTAAATAATAAGTAAAAAACACAAATTTGGTTAGTTTATCAGAGGAAATACCTCCGTAAATCAAATAAACAAATGCGTAAAGCTACTATTATTAAAAACTATATTATTTCTTAGATAAAAAGATAATAAAATGTAAATGAAAGAAGTATCAGAATTTTACTTAGTTTTACAGAAATAAACTAGAGGAAGCCAATAGTTATATTATTCCATCTGTCAAGCATGCAGTGACTGACAACAGAATGTTATAGTCAAATGTTACTGTGTGTCCTGACAATATATGCCTAGCTTGCCTATAAAAGTGTAAGGGGGCTGTTGAGGTTTGCGTGATGATAACTTTTTATTTTAATTTTCAATTCAATCAACCATTGAGTGATAGTTTTAGTTTGGCATGTAGCTGTCTTTGATCGAGAATTCTGTATTCATCATTTTCGTCTTACTTGGCGATAGTGTAAGGGGAAACATTGGCATAGAGTGTGACTGATATCAGGGAAGAGGAGGACAGAGTTGTATAAGCAACAAATATGGAGTGGCAGTGAGACAGTAATGTTACACCTGCATGCGCTTTCAGTCTCTTTCTGTCTCGCTCGCGTCTCTTCTCTGTGTCTCTCACTCTCTTTCTCTCTATCTGTCTGTCTGTCTCTCTCTCTGTCTCTCTCTGTCTCTCTCTCTCTCTCTCTCTATGTGTAATATACACATTCACAAATCTGTAGACAAGTATTTGATAATGTTTAATTTGAAATTATCTGGAAATAACCAAAGTTTTCTTTTTTCCATTTATAAACAGATGATAATGAAGTTATTGTCTGCTAAATACTCAGAGTCAAATCAATTTTCTTTTCACGAAGACAACGTTTCAAGTCAATATTGAAGGTGAAGTACTTTATTAAATTCGTTTTTATTATTTACAAAATTATAATCACTCATTCATCTATCTCAAAGTTAGAAACACAGATTTCTGAAGGAGAAATTGCTATCACTTAGTATCTTATCCCTTTTGGTGTTGTAATTTTCCGTTACATTCAGTTCACAAAACCATCTAAAGTTTAAACTGAAGGTGAAGTCCCTTACTGAATTTATTGAAAGATATTCAACAATTACATTAATTTATTAATAAAGTCATGGGTGATGGTAACTGTATGTTCAGAGCTGTGTCACTCTAGCTCAAAAACAACAGAAATTACCAAACTCTTCAGGGAGAGTCTGTACGATACATATACAATAATTGGAAGTATTTTCATTCTTTTATTTCAAATAGTACAATGCAAGAACACCAAGCATACATGATTAAGGATGGAACATCCAGCGGTAATGTTGAATTAGCTGCCATTAGGGAATTGTACAATGTTGCAATTCAGGTTCATCACAAAAATGAGGATGAAATTATTTTTTCTGTTCACTGTTTGTGGTTGAACATTTACAGAAAAGAAGATTTCAGTGTTATATAGTGGCGAATTTGACAATGGCCACTATAATGCTCTCCCATAAACAATCATGAGCATGAAAGAAATGTAGAAGGAAATAAAATATCACAAAACAGTAAAAGGACAAAAGAGTGAAAATTCAAACACTTAATATGAAAATTGTAGAAGAAAGTAAAAGCCATCAGAAAGTTAGGTAGCAAAAACTGAGGAAATGAGATGAAGACAAGAGAACAAGGTGATGATAAAGATAGGGAAATATGATTGTAGAGAAAGAAGGAAAATTATAGAAATAAAAAAAAGTACAAGAAAATAAAAGACGAAGAAATATGATTGGAAAAAATGGAGAGAAAAAGGTAGAATAAATAGAAAACAAGAAAGTGAAAGCAACTGAAAAATACAACTAAAATAGAGAAAGCTTTCCAGAGAAAATCAGTAGGTAGCATTTAATTATGATCCTAATCATAATTATGCATCTGAAAAAATTGTCTCCCTGGGCTCTATATGCAAAACATGTGAAAAGTGTAGTGCTAGAAAGTGGGACAAAGAATCATTAGGTATGTGTTGTTCTAAAGGTAAAGTCCATTTACCTCCAGAACTTATAAAACATCTTCTTTTGGGTACCACTTCAAGATCAATATATATGTATGTGTGTGTGTGTGTATTTCTCCACTTTCTATGTTTTAAATACCAGATATTATAATTCTACAAATAAAATGTTTTTCAAAATTGCAATTGTTTATCACTTTTTTGTCCTGCTTAATTTTAAAGTTTTTATTATTTTGGAATGAAGGACACAAACATAGGTGCTGAGCCAGTAACTAAACTGGTCAATTTGGCATGTTCATGGATAACAGACTATTTGGCTCTGTAAAACCTTACATGTTGCTGAGAAACAGACTGAATCATACCAACTCTAGATTTCGGCAAGATATACAATATCTTATGTTTTCTGTTGATAAAACTGATAAGAGAGGTATTGAATCCAGTATATATGCCATTATGAAGACCACCAAAAACAACCACATGACTATAAGCAAGTTTAAAAGGTGGCTTTGTTATAATGACAGGCAACTAGAGGGCAGTTTGAATATGATGATGGCCAATGTTCGTGTTTCCAAACAATTTTGGTCTAGAAAATGTTCAGACTTGATGGCTACGGACAAAAAATATGGTCCGGCCCACTTGTTCTGTGTGAATTTTTGAATGCCTTCTGCGCATGTGTGCTTATAGTTAGTAGTATTGTGGTCATGAGATCAAAGTTTGAGCCAAAACAGTCACTGGGACAACAAACCTTATCTGTGATGTCATTGTGATGACTATGCACAAATTTTGAAATTTGTTTCTGGTGTTGGTGGCATGGGCAAAAGTTTTTTGATAAATGCACTGGCTGATAAAATTCAGTACCCAAATGACAATGGCTCAAGTGTAGTGATATCAGCACCAACAGGAATGGCTGCTTTCCAACTAAATGGAACGACTGTTTATTGATTGCTAAAACTCAAAGTGCAGCACGGCATAACTCCTGTGTATGAGGAACTATCAAAAGACAATCTAAAACTGTTGCAGACGATGCTTCAGTATGTGAGACTGATTATAATTGATGAGGTTAGCATGGTCTGTCATAGCTGGCTTTTATTCACTTGAGATTGTGCCAACTGTTTGAATCTACACGACAGAGTTTGCCTTTCAGACACATAAACGTGGTTGTCTTTGGTGATTTGTTTCAATTACCACCTGTTAAATGGTGTTTAAAAGAATCAGTCACCATGATGCCCAAAGAGCGTGCTTAGGCGTTAGCATCCACCACTTGTGGAGATTGTTTGACTATGATGAGTTGACAGTTAACATGTGTCTAAAAGACAATATGGAGAATTATACAAACATGCTTGGCCAAATCAAATTGGGTTCACCACTTGACTCTGACATCCAAATTCTTAATGAGCATAGAATTGAACCCAACGGCAAAGCTTCTCTCGAACAGGTTGCTTACAAAATGGGTGAGCTGACTCAGACAACTGATTTGAGTATTGTTTGTATTATGCCTCTGAACAAGTCGGTATTGGAGTTTAACAATGTTATGCTTGATAAACTCGGCATTAGTACTGTCGAGATTGCGGCTGTTGATTCCAGTATATGGCAAACCAAAGGTTAGAAAAAGAAAACTAAAAGCAAGAAGTTGACCACCAAGGTGAAAAAAATCATCTGATACTGCTGGTCTTGAAAGCATCCTTAAAGCTGGCATTAATGCTTGAGTAATGTTTAAGCGCAACATGGATGTGGACAGTAGTTCGTGCAATGGGAACTGTCAAGAAACTCAACTACGAATTTGGAAAGATTACTTCCATTGGTATTCTTTTTGATAGTTTAAACAAAGTCTTTTCCATCAAAACTGTCAAAGCCTTTTTACAAATTGTGACCTTGTGTGTTCAACACTAGAAATCAATTTCCCTTGTGTATTGCATATGCAATTTCTATCCACAAATCACAGGGAATAAGTGTCAATGGTGTCATTGTTGATTTGAGTACTGGCTTTTTCTCTGGCTTGTGTCCTTGTCCAGGGCTCGGAAACTGTGCAATGTTCACTTGATTGATCTTGAGCCATTGAGTTTGATCATGTGTGATTTCAGCACTTGGAAAGAATATAACTATTTGAGAGAGTGCATTAATATATGGAGCCACTTCCATTGTGTAACGTGAGGCCTAAAATTATTAAACTGGCTAAAAAGGTGGCTAAGAAGAGTAGAGTTGCCATCAATATGGACAGTGAAATCATCAACTTGCTGAAATCGAAAAAGGTTGGATTTGACAATGTGGTTGCAAAGCCCTACATTTTGCTGATCAACAAGAGAAACACTTGTTTTGTGAACAGCATGATACAGGTTATCTGCCAGCTGCCTTTGTTGGCCAAAGACATGCAGTCCAGTAATGATATTGTCATTTGTGAAATTCACATCTTCATCTGGAACTAAATCAGTAGCCAACTTGAGAAATATCAGTGGCAGGTTTAAAGATGGTACTCAGCAGTGTGCGCATGATTTTTGGAAGCACATTTATCATTTGCTGCCTGAAAATGTTAAACAGACGTTCATGTGCACAAAAGCTTGCTCAAAAATGAGGCTTCAATTATCAGGAGGTGCAGTCTGTGTGGCATTGACACTGAGCACACTGGTATAGTGAGCCATGTGTTCCCAAATGCTATGTGTTACCTGGTTGTTTATTTGAACAGATTCAAATATATAGACAATCAGATGGTCAGGATTAATTTGGAGTTGATGAATTATTCTTCTAAGCAAAACATTTATGGCCAGTGATTCTGATTGATTGATTGGCTCAGTGTTGCACACATTGGCTAGTGCAGACTCTGGCCACTACACCAGCATCATTTGCAACCTGGACAAATGGGTCATCATTGACGATGCCGTCTTTTCCAAGCAATGTATAGCTTTCCTGTCTAAACTGCATAACAACTACCTGTTGTTCTTGGAAAAAATCAAATTAAATTGAATTGAAATGAAATTAATTTTCATGGCCAATATAAAGCAGGAAGCATTATTTGATGAATGACTTGCTTGACGGTCAAACGGGAAATGTGACAGAGGTGGTGAGATATAACTTTTTATCTCTATATAGTGCTTTATTTGTATAGCTTAAACGCATTTCTGAATTTGTTAGGATAATACGAATCTGGTCCTGCCATTTTTTTTACTTTTGGGAGGTTTGCAGCTTCTATGATGATTTTTGTTATAATATTGGAAAGTCATGTCACTTGATCAGATTCTTGTAACCATTTTATCTCTCCGTATGATAATAAACAAATATGACAATTGTTATTGATTTCATTGTACATTTTTAATATTGTGGCAGTCTCACTATTTCAGTTGGTCAGTGTTTTTGCTGTCAGTTTATTAGAGGCTGCCACACCATTAGAAGAAATATGGTACATATATAAAGTATTACAAGTGTTGCCTTAAAAAGTACGAAACTAGAATTGAAAAATGTGCATGCTCAAAAGGGTTATAGACTGTTGTAATAAACCCTAAAAAATATGAAACTAGTCTTGTTGCTCAAAAATATTGGAATCACTATATGTTGTACATTCTATGGCATCCTTTTATCACAAGAAATTTGTTTAGTTCATCAAAATTAAGTTATATTAATCAAGTTGAATTATCGTATACTCAATTTTAACAAAACAGTTGTTTACAAATATTGGGTCATCCCATAGATAATGCGCTTTTTCAATTGCATGAAAAGTTGGAGGGGGTTGGGATAAACTACCTGCATCAACTTGCTATAAAAGCAGGTAGTAATATTAACTTGTACTTATTCTGAGTGCAAGTTTTGAAGAATGCAGTTCGATTTAAACAGTTATTTTTTCAAAGTTATAATGGAAGTGACAAAGGAGCATATTCGGCATATTTTGCTTAAAGGCAACAATACAATGGAAAGTGCAAGGAATATTAACCCTTTAGTGTTCAAACCAGCTGTAACCAGCCAAAATTAATTCCCCTTTATTTGTTCATATCTGACTGCTCTACGAAATCGCTAAAAAAATAAACAAATCACGTTATTGAATTCTCATAGCTTTGAGATAATGCAAGATGAAGCCTTTCCTGCCTTTTTAGTCCACATGTTTTTTTTTCAACATTTGAAGAGAAGTCTGTATCTTAGTTTTTTTAAAGAAATAGCATCAGCAAGTAGCGATTCTCACTTTGAAGGTTTTACTCTTGATGATATAGAAAATATAAATGAAAACGAGTATTTTGTCTTTGGATGAATCTGATATCGATATTAGTGAGTATTCGTCAGACGAGGAAGATTTTGAGAACGAAAGTGATGAAAATAATATCATAGACATGACAACATGGTCAAAGATTACAACACCAATTGCTATTCCTTATTTCACAGAAAACACTGGTCCACAACACAATTTACCTCCTGATGCTCAACCATTGGACTATCTATTTTTATTTTTATCTGAAAGTTTTTTGAAAATGTTGCGGAGGAAACAAACAAATATGCGCTATGTTTAATTTCTATTCACAGAAGAAACAATCCACTATGGCAGCCAACTTATATTTGGAAATGAGAGCGTTTTTCACAATTAATATTATGTTTGGTGTTAAACAGCTTCCTCGACTGTAGAACTACTGGAGTCCTCATATAGGGTATGGTGATCCATATATCACAAGTATAATGTCGAAGATGAGGTATTCGAAAATATCTTAGTATTTACATTTGTTTCTGCTAATGCCCCCGGCAAAAACGACCCAAACAACAATCCCCTGTACAAAGTACGTCCAGTAATTGATTTACTTGTTAATAATTATAAAACTGTGTATCTACCTAGGAAAAATCTCAGTGTAGATGACGCCATGATAGGCTATAAGGGCAGAGTACATTTTTGGCAGTAGATGCCTGCCAAACTTACTAAATGGGGGATCAAGGTATGGGAAGTTTGTGAATCAGAGATTGGGTATTATGTAAACTTTGATGTTTACACAGGTAAAAAAATATAATGAAAACAGACCATATGGATTAGGACATGATGTAGTATGGTCTCTTACTGAACCATTTCACCATCAGCACCGACACCTCTATTTTGACTGTTTTTTTTTCTTCAGTGGCTTTGGCAGAAAATCTTGCCCATGTAAGTACTTAGATATGCAGTACTGTTATGGGAAACCATAAAGGTTTACCCTGTGAAATGAAAACAAAATTTTAAAAAAGAGGGGACATTTTACAAATGCAAAATGAAAATTTATTAGCTACTACTTTCAAAGACAAAAGACAGATTTTATTTCTGTCTTCTAATGAACAACTTGGTGTTGGCGCTGAGGGGAAACCCCTAGTGAATATTTGTTATAACAAATATATGGGTGGGGTTGATAAATCCGACCAATATTGGGCATATTACTCAGTTGGTCGACCTGGGAAGAAATGGTGGAGGTACATTTTGTGGTTTTTAGTTAATTTAGCTATAGTAAATTCATATATTGTATATGTAAAAAGCCACAAGGTACCTCTGCCATCAAAGGACAATGACCATTTGAAATTTCGGGTTGACATCGCATCTCAGTTATGTGAGGGCTTTTCTTCTAGAAAGCACAGAACTGGGAGAAAAGCAAAATTAACTGAAGTGGATGTCAACAGAGAAAATATTGACTTCCATCAAGTTGAAAAAATAAATGGAAGAGAAAAGTTTGCAGACTGTGTTCACTGCAAAAAAGAAAAACTGCAATGGTTTGTGAAGACCTGTTGAGGCAAGTGAAAGCGAAATCGTGATAGCACCTGTGCCCAGCGTCACCTTCCTGGCACTTGTGCCAGTGGCACGTGTAAAGACATTCGAGCGAGATCGTGCCAGTGCCGCTGGACTGGCTCCTGTGCAGGTGGCACGTAAAATACACCATTTTGAGCATAGCCGTTGCCAGTACCACCTGACTGACCTTCACTCTCGGAGTGGTTGACGTTAGGAAGGGCATCCAGCTGTATAAACTCTGCCAAATCAGATTGGAGCCTGGTGTAGCCATCCGGTTCACCAGTCCTCAGTCAAATCGTCCAACCCATGCTAGCATGGAAAGTGGATGTTAAACGATGATGATGATAATAGCATAATTAAAACTTATATGTTAAATTTAACTACAAATATAGTTATATAGTTTAAACTCATGACAAATATATTTTATGGTACTTAATACCAAATTTATAAATTAATCCACTAAAATATTACAGGTATCATCATTAATATACTAGTTTAAAACTACAAACCTTTCAGTCAAAATAAAAGAAACTTATAAATCATCCAGTATAATAACAAAAAATATTTTGCTTCATGCAACAAAAAGTTTAGTTTGAATAAAAACTTAGAAATCTTTCAGTATAATAACAAAAAATTTGGCCTCTAATGCAATTATGTTTAATAATGCTGTCACATTATAAACTTTGAGAGAATATCATAAGAAAAAAAAATTAGTTGAAATTTGTATCACTTTATTCATACATTCATTAATTTATTTATTCATATATGTAATAAGCACATAAACAAATTATATATATATATATATATATATATATATATATATATATATATATATATATATATACATACACACATACATACACACACATAAACATATATATACACACACATGTGTGTGTATATGTATATACATATACATACCAGGTATACATACAGACACAATACACTTGCACATACATGTACATAAATACATATATACACATACATACACATACATTGCCAGTGCCGCCTGACTGGCCTTCGTGCGGGTGACACGTAAAAGCACCCACTACACTCTCTGAGTGGTTGGCGTTAGGAAGGGCATCCAGCTGTAGAAACTCTGCCAAATCAGATTGGAGCCTAGTGTAGCCATCTGGTTTCACCAGTCCTCAGTCAAATCGTCCAACCCATGCTAGCATGGAAAGTGGACGTTAAACGACGACGACGACGATATAGATATATATACACACATATCCAGATACACAAAAACATATATACATATAGATACACATATATATATATATATATATATATATACTGGCAGATATACCCTGGTTAAAGAGAATAATGAAATTTAAAAACACCGTCTAAATTACAGAGGTCTCAACTGCTAGTAGTGGAGATACCAGCTTTCTACATTAATAACTCTCCAACCCATGCATGGAACATAGACGTTAAGTGAAATGTTAAAAGAAAGTTTTCAACTCATATATGTATATAAAGTAAATACACGTAATTAAAAAACACATTTTGTGTAGCTTATTTCATCACCAAAAAACAGGTACAGATTATAAATAATAAAAGGCCGATTTTGGTGACTCATTTGACAGAGGTAGTAGAGAACCAATCCGGTGATAAATCTGACCTTGTATCTTCAAAGTTTGCATGTGGCTCCAAATGATGTCATCTGTAGTGCAGCGTTGCATTACCTAATTTTGTTTTGGAAGTGCTTGGAGTCTTGGTCAGTTGATGACAACAGTTTCTTCAATGACTCTGGAGGTTGGAGGATTGCAGGGAGTTTAACCGTTCCACCACTGCAATACAGTGCAAGTGTCTCTTCAGGCTACTTCCTTGTTTTACAATGTATGCACTCAGTTGTCATTGCACCAATGGAAACTCTAGCGTCATCTGCATAATAAACTACTGGATCATTATTGAAAGCTGCTTCACAGAAGTTGCTTCTTTGAGCTGTTGCAATTGCTCTTTGTTGTGCAGTAGAGATGCTATTCCTTATCACCCATGCATACCTCTGTTCATCACTTTGAGATGCTCTGGCTTTTATAGTGCACAGTCTGTTCGTTTCTTGGTATGCTTCTCTTTCTACAGCTGTCTCTCTTTCCCTGGACAGAGACATTCTTTTGGTTGACCTTGACATAATAACCAAATTTGACACTTTCCTTCTAGGCATGGGTATATACGTATACAGAAATACACGGGTGCAGAAGATAGTAAACAATGAAAATAAATGGGTAGCAGAAATTATATTTTTTAATACAACAGACAGAATGTAAATAAGAAATTTTTATGGAAAATAAAGAACTGTACAGGTTGAAGTGAAATTTGTCACATAGTGACCCAAAGAGCCAGTATCGAAGGAATCAGGAAAAAAAAAAACACAAAACCATTGCAAAATTAAATTTTTAGGGAAATTAACTAAGTGTATGGATTTAAGTAAATTTTTAAAGTTACTTGTCAGTAATTATGAACTTACTTTTATCAGTAATTCTATCAACAAGAAAAAAACACAAAACATTGCAAAAGTAAATAAGAAATTTGTAGGCAAATTTAATGAAGTGTACAGATTGAAGTGAAATTTATGAAGTTATTTCTGTCAGTAAGTTATGTATGAAATTATTTTCATCGGTAATTGTGAACTTCTTTCTGTCAGTAATTTGTCATTGTTGTTTGTAAATAGCAATTGAAAACTTACAGTGAAAACAATAGAGAGAGAGAGAGAGAGCTAGCTAGTTAGACAAATAAGATATAGACAGATAGATACAGAGAGATAGATAGAGATGGATAGGGATATGCATGAAAAGAGAATACACACATCTCAATTTTATATATTAGATGAGATTGTGATAATTTGTTGATCAATGGATGTAAGGGAGACAATCAATTTCTGAAAGTTACTTCACAAAGAGTTACCCCGCTTCTCCAAGTAACCCAAGAATGGGTATTTTCTGCCCCCAGGGGGCATGTTATTCATGATGTGAGAAGTTTTAAAAGTCGAAAACCATCTCTGGAACATAAGTAATGTATGTTAGTTTGGAGAAAATCAGTTGAAAAATACGGTCGTTACAATCTTTTACAAACACAGACGGAATAGGATTTATATTATAGATGTATACAGAGTGTCCACAAAGTCTAGGTACATGGGAATTAACACATACTTTAAGAAATTATTATTTCTTATATTTAATTGTTATGTTATGATTTTATTTACTCAGACCTTGTGGACACCCTGTATATATACACACACACATATATATATATACACATACACATGTAGACCAATGCCAATCACGTTTATATATGCATCATCATCATCATCATCATCATCATCATAGTCGTCGTTTAACGTCCGCTTTCCATGCTAGCATGGGTTGGACGATTTGACTGAGGACTGGTGAAACCGGATGGCAACACCAGGCTCCAATCTAATTTGGCAGAGTTTCTACAGCTGGATGCCCTTCCTAACGCCAACCACTCAGAGAGTGTAGTGGGTGCTTTTACGTGTCACCCGCACGAAAACGGCCACGCTC
>NC_068990.1:49731259-49731899 GCF_001194135.2 Octopus bimaculoides
TATCCTCATCCATTCTCACCACATGTCCATACCAGCGCAATCGTCTCTCTTGCACACCACAACTGATGCTTCTAATGTTCAGCTTTTCTCTCAAGATACTTACACTCTGACGGGTATTCACATTGACATTACACAGCCAACGGAGCATACTGGCTTCATTCCTTGCGAGCTTACGTATGTCCTCAGCAGTTACAGCCCATGTTTCACTGCCATGTAGCATGGCTGTTCGTACGCATGCGTCATATACACACCTTCATGGATATAGATATATACATGCACATACACAGACATATTTGTTATTGGCACTCCATCGCTTACGACATTAAGGGTTCCAGTTGATCTGATCAACGGAACAGCCTGCTCGTGAAATTAACGTGCAAGTGGCTGAGCACTCCACTGATACTTGTACCCTTAACGTAGTTCTCGGGGATATTCAGCGTGACACAGTGTGACAAGGCTGGCCCTTTGAAATACAGGTACAACAGAAACAGGAAGAAAGAGTGAGAGAAAGTTGTGGTGGAAGAGTACAGCAGGGTTCGCCACCATCCCCTGCCGGAGCCTCGTGGAGCTTTAGGTGTTTTTGCTCAATAAACACTCACAACGCCCGGTCTAGGAATCGAAACCGCGATCCTATGACCGC
>NC_068990.1:49732260-49743681 GCF_001194135.2 Octopus bimaculoides
ATATATATATATATATATATATATATATACATACACACAGACATGAAAGAAGGAAATAGATACCCTTATAATCATTAAAATTTATTTAAATCTGAAATTATATATTCAAATTATTTGTTAGTTGTTATAATGAGAAAATTTAATATTTTGTAGACATGCTCTTTGCATTTTTCAATGCAAGGGCCCTATTAGGCATGTTACTGATCAGACGGCGAATATTTTCTTGTGGAATTTCTTGCTAAGTTTCATGCAATAATCTCAAAAGATCTGGCTTTGAAGATGCTTTCTTGTTCTGTTTATGAAATGTCCTGTCCATTATTCCCCAGAGGTGTTCTATAGGGTTCATATCTGGTGACCGGCTTTGCTATGGAAGCTGTCTAATGCCATTCTTTTTTAACAAACCTTGTGTTATTTTAACCGTGTGACAAGGAATCCCATCTTCCATAAATAGAGAGTCTTCTTTAATCATTTCACCATTGGAGATGTTTGGAAGGAGTCCTTTCTGCAATATGGACACACATTTATTTGAGTTTATCTTTCCCTCACACTCCACCAGCTCTGTTGAACCATTGCTGCAAATTGTTCCTCAGACAATCACAGAATAGCTGTTGTGTTTCATTGCTGGCTGCAATCTTTTCACATCAAATTCTTGATCACAGAGTCTCCAGACCCACACTCGACCACTGGAAATACAGCAAATCTGGATTCATCAGAGAATATGACAGTGTCCCAAAATGCTAATCATCTCATTGGCTCAATCTTTTCTCTGCTTTATATTGGCTAGTCAAAGATGTGGCTTCCTTCTTCCTGCTCTACCATAGTAACCAAGTTTGTGGAGATACCTGACAGCTGTTCTAGGACTGACATCAACTTGCTCTGCTGTGTCAGAGGTCTTGCAACGAAGATTATCCTCCACACTTCTCTTAGCAAAGAGAAGGGTCCTGTCAGAGGGCCCTGGTTGATCTGGACAAGGTGATGTGGATTCCTTCCTTTCTCTGGTGAATTGCACAATCACTCTATTAACTATAGAAAGCGGGATCCCAAGGTTTTCTGCGATTTTACACTGACTATATCCACCTTCAGAATGACCCACAATACGGCCTCTTTGAAATTCATACAGTTCCAAGGCTTCTTTTGTACATGGCATGATTAAACAGTCACATATAGAATCTGAAACATAAAAATGTCAATTGATAAGAAATATAAACTTTTACAAGTTAGAATAAACAGAAAACAATGTTTTACTTCTAACGTGTGTGTGTGTGTGTGTATATATATAGTTAAATATTTAGGCTTCTCTTTATATGCCCAAGTAGTGATGAATGGATTATGATGCAGTTATCGACATTTATTGATGTCTGAATATAGAACTGTTTAAATATTAAATAATTCAAACTCCATCTTATGCAGAAAACAATTTGAAAGTTATTAAGAAATAAATAAGAGAAAGTAAACTTTATTAGTGAAAGGCTAATATTACTTAAAAGGTCTGAATCAAACATTTCAAAAATATTATTTAGTGTTCAACCTTGTGCTGGTCAGTTCCTCAAATTTCACATTTAGTTCCTGATTGAGGAAACATCAAAGATATTGTAGTTGTTATCATCTTGTCTTTTTAAGATTATAGTTGAATAAATTTAGTTTCATGCTCTGTGTTCAATTTTGTCAAGGTATCTCTGAAATAGCAGTTCGAATTAAAAATTGATGATATTGAATTTAAGACATCAGTTAATCAGTAGTTACTATTATTTTACTTGCCAGTTGACAAAGATCTCTTTTCCTTTTTTAGATAATATCTTAAATTTAAAGATCACATATACTACTTATTATTACACAAATTTTGGCTTTGTTTGCAGAATTTCAGAATAAGCGCACCCTTAACTGACCGCGACGTTTATATATTTTAATTTTTGATGACAATTTCTTAAGATTTCTGATTTAAACATGGAAGATTACACTTCTAGAAAAATAATTAAAATTTTAATTAACTTTTATGTTGTTTTTTTTTTTTGTAAAGTGGGAATTATGAATTTGCAATTTTTTTTTTTTTTCTTGAAATAATTTCTAAATTAAAAATTCTGGCAAAGTTACTCACCACTTGAAGAATTTGCTTAAATCCAAACAATGGACAAACCTTGTGTTCATCATCATTCCATTAAATATGTTTATGGGAGAAAAATACTGAAAAACAGTACATGTCTTCAGAGTGACTAAGAAATGAAAAAAGTACCAAGTGATTGTGGGATATGCTAAAAACAACAGCCAAATATCCCTTAACACACTTATCCATCTAAAATTATTTTGAAATTATAAACAGAAACAAATAGCAGATTCAGACTGTCTGTATTTTAAAACTTTGATTAAAAATAAAAAATCTCAAAAACATGAAATTTTAGAGTTTAGGCGGGAAGAAATTTTTTTAAACTCTTGTTTTTCTTGCAAAATTGTATGAATTCCCATGTGTAGAACAAATCCGTAAAAATTTTCTGAAAATTCCAAAAAATAAGCTCTTAGGGGTTATATAGTGTGCTTAAACCAGAATTCCACCTGTTTTGTTGACCCTCAAAAGGATGTAGGGCAAGGTTGACCTTTGAAAATTTGAACTCAGAATGTAAAGACAGACCAAATGCTGCCAAACATTTTTCTCAGCATCCTAACAATTCTACCAGCCTGTCACCTTAAACATAATTTAGTGTTGGTTTCAAATTTTGGCACAAGGCCAGCAATTTTGGGTGAGAAGGTAAGTTGATTACATTGACCCCAGTACTCAACTTGTACATATTTTATCAACTCTGAAAGAATGAAAGACAAAGTTGACCTCGGTGGAATTTGAACTCAGAATGTAAAAGCAGATGAAATACTACTCAGCATGCTAATGGTTCTGCTAGCTCACCACCTTAAACATATACATGTTATAGCAGGTCTATAAAACAGCATTAAATTAAAATCTTCATCTGTGTATCATACTAAATTTATACACACAATTGGAAGGCCTTCTGTTGTAGAATTGTTTGAGATAAAATCTCTTCATAGGTTTGTGTTAAAGCACAATATATACTGAAGTGAGCTGAACATCGTTGCTGTAGTAATTATGTGACTGAGGCTTGTGCACAAATGGCGATTTTAATTTAATACTGTTTCAGTTGTATATACTGGGTATTTCTACAGTTTCCACCATACCAATGAAGTGAAAATATGACTTTCCCTGCTCAAAGGACTTTTTGTCTTTACTGACGAAAACTCCTCCAATTTTTACATCCTTTTCAGAGTTGATGGTCTGTCCATTCATCAAATTTTAAAGAGACCAAAACAGGTGGAAATTTGAAGGTTCTAGTTGGAGGGTGTAACAAAACTTCCCAACCAAGCTCCAATAACTTCTGCCATATCTGCAAAGAAGTGTGTGGTCTGGCATTGTCATATTGAAAGACAATGCACTAACAATTAGCAAGTGCTGGACACTTCTGGTGGATCACTGCATTTAATTTGTCCAGCTGGTCACAGTACACATCCAAATTGATGGCCCCGTCTGTGGGAAGAAGCTTGTAAAAGACAACACCCTTCCAATACCACCAAATTGAAAGCATAACCTTCTTTGGGTGAAGCCCCCTGATTTGAAGATTGTTAGTGGTGGTTCACCATGCTTACCCCGTGATCGTTTGCACTTCACATTTTTATGGATGATCCACCTTTCATTCCCTGTCACACTTCTCTTTGAAATAGATCATTATTTTCACATTTCTGCAACAAATCGCAGATGGAAATCAGTCAGATGTGACCAGCTTCATTCAGTTTATGTGGAACCCCAAACTTCAAGCCTGCTGACATAACCAAGTTGATGCAGATGGTTTTCAACACTCAATTAGGGTATGTGGAGATCATCTACAAACATCATGATTGTATAAAGGTGGTTGGTGTCGACTAACTCCTTCATTTTGTCACTGTGAATCTCAGTTGGCAGGCCAGAACAAGAGGAATCTTGAGCCCCAAAATTTCCTGATTGATATTTTGAAAACCACTTCTGATCCATAACAGCATCCCCTCCATACATAGTGCATATCCTCCTGCAGATTTCTGATGTTTTCTTGCCTTTTTTTAGAAAAAAAAACCATGAAGTGTCAGTAATATTCATTTTGGTTCTCCGTTTTCAGGCTGATCCCAAACACACAAAATACAACCTATCCTGTCAAAGGGAGGTCCAAAGGGAGTTTGAAGGATGAATGGGCTGTGCTGCCACTCTGTTAAATGGTGGCAGCTATTCCACTTGAGGCCACTACTAGAGTAATCTGTTTCATTTGTCAAATTTTTGCCAATAGAAGGTTGATGACAAATGTCTTGCTGGTTCCACCCAGGGCATTCAGGAAAAATAGACCTTCCCTTTCACCTTCAATGCTTGAAATAACTGAGTTATAAGCATTCCTTTGGTCTTCTATCATTCGGTACTCGTTATCAGTAACACATACTATCATTTGTTTGGTATTATAGTTGATCTCACGCATGTACTCAATTGCTAGAGTCTTGGTTGCCTTTTCAGGTTGAGGTAGACCAAAAGTGGTGATTCTTTGGCCTCCCATAGCTTGGACTCAGGTGTCCAGGTCAAGTAGTGCCTCATTGTAAATTGCATCATTGATGTCGATATTTTCCGCTGAGATCTGTCTCTGAATCTTGTGCAGAATGTCCTCAGCCATTCTTTCTTTGTGGGTCTCCTAAAGCTTGAGAGGCTCACCCAAGCCACATGTCATCAGTATGATGGAAAATAACTGGTGCAGTTGACTTGGTGCTCTGCTGACTGCTGCCTTCTCCAGTGTCTGATCCCACTGGGCATCATCCTCCAGTAGCCCATGTTTGGCACAGGCTTCTCTATAAGACATATAGACCTCTCCATTATACTTTAGCAGGTCTGTGAATGATATAGAGCCTCTGACAGTCTGCAACAGCAGATACAGAAAGAAACACTCCTGCTGATTGGGAAGCATAGTGTACACATGCCCGGTGGCCTTGCTTCTGAAGACAGCATCCTCTTCACAGACCTCAACTTGTGCTCCTTGCTTGCACCTGTTCCATCTATTATAGGCCCAGGTGTATTAGACAGGAACCTCAACATACAGCAGTGTTAAGCAAACAGGTCAATCTGGCATAGCTTGAAGAAAGCTGTTTGGGTGGTTTCTGGTGGTTGCTGAACCACCTTTTGGGCAGTATCTTCTGTAAAATATACACGCTGGCCATTTTGAAGATGAACAGTCAGATTCACCACTGTTGGATGCCGCTCATGGATTTCAAAGCCCAGGATACACCACATTGCCTCGTTAGAGGAAATATATCTGCCCAACTGATATTGCTTAATTTCATCTGCCTGCCTGCCCTCCTGTTCAACTCTAAATACTGCCATATCTGAGCCCTTACTGATGTATTTACAAACATTTGATGCTCTTTATGGAGTTGCATAACTCAACATTCACATGGGCTTTGAATGTTTTAGATAGTAGTGGGTTGTAGAGCACAATCCACCTGTTGTCAATTTCCATCTCTTGGCCATGAGTTTGAGCTTAGTAGTTTGATACCCTTTATATTGGTTTGATCTCAAACAGAAGTTTTGAGGCACCTGTAGAGTGGATAACCATCATGTCTCCTGGATAAATTCCCTGGGGAACCTCTTGGTGCATTTGTGTTCCATGTAAGGGGACCTAGAGTTGAGGTTGCCACAAGGGCTGTGTATCATCTGTGTCTTGATGGTGTTGTATAGTACCATATTGTGCTCTGGATTGGGCAACTCAGCAGAAATGGTCTGATCCTCTCCTTGCACCAGATAAATGTATGAGAGTGAGGGAGGCCTTCTTTTTTCCGCTCTATGGTGTACATCCATGCATTAAGATCACATTTTTTCCATCCTTTAGCAGCCACAGCAGTTTTTCTGCTTCTGGTAGAAAACCCTTCCGATAAGATCATGCCTGTCAGTCCTGTTCTGGCCTTCAAAGAGGTAGTCCTGAATGTCCTTCCACTGTGGATTACAGGTGAACGTTATAAAAAGGTCAGGCCTGTCAAACTTATGCACATAGGTCATGGCATCCTGGATATGTTGATGAAGGTACCATGGTGAGCCAGTGAAATTTGATGGTAAGATGACCTGCTGACCTATGTTTTGAGCATTGCCATTGTGGATATATTGTTTTGATTTCAATTTCTTCTGGTATAACAAACACTCAGTTTTGATCTTTGTGTACATATCCACCATGAACTGGCTTGTCACCTCCGTGAACCACAGAAGCTGGTTAAATTCTCCATCTTGGATCAGTAGATGGTAGGCATAAAAATCCTTGCAAGAAATATGTTTGTTGGTCTCCTGTCCATTTACTGGGTCTACTTGGTGCTGCTCAAAATTATACCCATCCTCTCCATGTGGAAACATCAAAGGCTATTGCAAGCAATCATATGACCTGTGTGTCTCATTGATAGATGGTAAGTGGTTGTCGTGGTGCTTTAGGATGATGTCACATTTCCCATGCTCTTCTCCAACCAGAATGATTGCAAGTCATTTATTGCAGGTGTATTAAACTGCTGGGCTTGCTTGCCAGCTGGTCGCCTGTCAGCCATGACAATCACTTTGAGGTCACGCATGATTTCCATTCACTCCAAAACACACTTAAAGCTGTGGACATAGGGGTGAGTTGCATGTAGCATAGTCTGGAGGTCTGCTGTTATCTGTCTGTCGACACCTGGGCTGAGCTTGCAGCACTGGTTAATTTCGTCATTGGCACCACCCATGAAAAACATCTGGATATACTTCATCTGGCTACCCAAGCAGTGATAGCTCTGCACTTGGATCTTATAGGTGGTGAAGAAACCTCGGTCCATCGGGCCTTTGTCTGCACCAAAGGATGTCATTATAAATGATGCATTGCACTTCCAGATTTTACTATGAAAGTTCTTGGCTTTCAGGGTGTCCTCTGTAAGCAACTGCCTCAGTATGTCTGGTGGAGCTTGCAATGCTTCTAGTCTCACTTTTTCTCCTGTGCAATACATGGCTGGTGCCTCACCTGGCCGCTTAATAGCCCGACAGAATGTGCAGACATTGTCTATTCTGCCAATGGAGACCTTCGGATTGCTGCCATAATCCTTAGTAAGGTCATAGCTGAAGACAGCCTTGAGCCAGATAGTGTTCCTAGTTGCATTGGCTGCTGCTCATGCACTCCTGTAAAATATCTGTCTTAGCCTTCTTGCAGGTGCATTTTTAGCTTTTCTCAGAGATCTGCAGTTAGGCAAGCTTCTCTGTCTGTTGCCGTCTCTGCTTGCCTTGCTCTTTGATGGGTTGTTCTATCTGCAGTTAGGCTAGCTTCTCTCTCTGTAGCCATCTCCTGATGAAATAAAATAAATGATAATTAATTTTACTTGTGAGTAACCACTTAAACATATGAGTTTAAAAGTTTGTTCATTTCGGTGATGCTTATGTGAGTAATATAGGATAATATGAAAGACAACCTGTGAGGCTATACAGTAGGAGAATAAAAACAGGTTACTGAAAGTCTTCATCGACTCTAGTCAATTAAACTTAGTAAAGAAATCAGTCTGTGCTTAAGCATGGTATACTTGTGAATGCTTTTGCCACATTTGTCATTTGCCTGAAGTTTTAGAGGTAAGCTTTGCTCACTTTCGTGGTAGCATCGCGTTCTTGTACTTCAAAGCTATTAGAGTAGGAGGAGAAGGCACACCATTAAACATAAATATAGCTTTGTTTTTGTAGTTTAAAGATTGTAAATGAAATATTGTAGTTTAAGTGATAGCAAATAAAATAACTTACCTTTTAAAGAAAACTTCTTGTAAGAAAATCTGCATATTGTTGCTTGTAACTGTCTGTCTCTCTCTACTTTTGTAGGGTCTTCTGTGTTGCTGTCATATTGTGAAATTTTAAAATTACGTCAAAATTTTCAAAATTGGTATATTGAAATAATTTTTCATGTTAAATCTGATTTTGTTATTTATTTGTTCCAGAAAAATTGCAGTAAAATGTTACTGGGGTTTCAAGTTTAATCAGTGTTACCTAAACAGAAAACAGGATTTGGAAACTGGCATTTTTTGTATGATAGCTGTCTATCACAAAATGAAAGCAAAATCGTTACAAGGTGGAATTTTTATTAAACAAATGAAAGCAAAGCATTACAACTACCAAAGTTGTAAGAACTTCTGAAGTTTTAATAAGTTTTAATGAATAAAGTCATGAGAAATGGTTTAACAAACATGTAAATAATTTTAAAATGAAAAAGATTGTCATGGAATTTTTTTTGTGAAAAATTGCACAAATTTGTCCTGATCAAGAGGCCTATTTGTCAAGAAAGGCATGGTCTGACATGGAATAAACAAAAATTTAGAAGACATTCTATTGTAGAAATACCCGACAATGATGGGTTATTCATGTATGGAAGAAAATGAAAGATATTATCTATAGTGTTATTGTTTCAGTATGTTGGTAAAGTTTTAATAAATCTTAATTCAGTGATTTGAAAACAAATATAAAAACACTTTACCTTTCACTTGTTAGTTTAACATCTGCTGTTGGACATATTGTAAAAGTTTTGACTGAGCATACCTAAAGCGTTAGGTAAAAATTAAAGAAGAAAGTATTAAAATTCACTGTTCCCTTCAGTAAACACATTCTCTCTATCCTGCTCTGTCCCTGTCTCTCATTCTCTCTGTGTGTCTCTTCTCGTCTCCTCCCGTTCCCTGATATCATCCACCCTCATTATGCCACCACATTTCCCTCAACCTAACACATTTTGTACCCTTCTCATTTTATCATATAATAGCTCAACCCTTGTAGGAGGCCCATTATCAATTTTTATTGAAATCCAATTAGCCTATAATTGAACTGGATGTTAGTTTAACATGTATGCAAAGTTTTGTGAAGATTGACTTGTTGGTATCAAGATAGTAACAGACAGACAGAAATTGCCACTTATGTATAAGATATAGGAACAAGCAATGTAAAAGGGTCTATTATTTTGGGTAGAAGATAAAACCCAGTATTACAACAGTATTCATATATATATAAATCACAGTATCAACCAGACCATCAGATACTGTTGTACATCACTGGTCACAATGCACTTCCAATTCTGTCTTGATTGTGCCATTCTTTTCCACTTTGACCCAGCTTGCTTAAGTAAATCATCTTCCTACTGTTGTGAATGCTCTCCAAGTGGCCTCTTCCAGTCTCTTGTATACCACTTGGCAACTGCATGAGTCTACATGTTGCAGTGAGTCTTGCTACATGTCTGGCCCAGCAGAAATTGTGCTTTCATGACTCTGTGATCACATTGTTCATTCCTTTGTCAAATGATCTCATTTTGAATATGCTTTTATAATGATATTCCTTGCATGGATCTTTCCATCACCCTTTACATTATAGCCAATCAGTGTTTTATCTGCTTTATCTCACTTGCATATAAGAACACATGTAGGATGATGCTATTGAAAAGTCTGGCATGCATGGTATTGTCTGCCTTTGTTTTAAGCACATCCTCTATTGAAGTAAAAGCCTTCCATCTTACCCTTGTTATCTTCAAGATTTCAACATCCATATCTCAGCACATATTCACTGTGTGCCCTAATTAGACATATGAGGTGATATCAAAAAATTCCAGGACCTGTTCAGTAACGCACCAACAGATGACAGCACATAGTTCCATGTGCAATGAGAGCTAGTAGTGACCTTCACGAGGCATTGTGCCAAGTGACATCACTGTGTTTACTTTACAAGTTGTGAAATTTGTGTCTTTGTGATCACATGTATGCTGTAGTCGGTGATTTTGTCATGGACAGGAAGTTGGAACAAAGATCCAATGTGATATTTTGCATTAAACTTGGGAAGTCTGCTACAGAAACATTGAGCATGCTTTGGCAAGCTTATTGCAATGAGGCAGTGGATCGTATGCAATGCTTCAAGTGGCACAGGCACTTTAAAAGTGGAAGAATGTTCCTGGGAGATGATGAGCGATCTGGAAGATCTGCCACAAATGTCACCCTTGGAAATGTGGAGAAAATTCATCAGCTTCTGCATGAAGATTGTTGGAGGACAATCGACGACATTGCTGATGTTGTTGGTCTATTGTATGGATCCATGCAGGCAATCCTAATGTCTGAATTGAACATACGGCATGTCTCTGCCAAGTTTGTCCCTGCCTGCTAACCATTGAACTGAATGAACATTGCATGGAAGTCTCTCAAAATCTCCTTCAGCATGCCACTGATGACCCATCCCTAATGTCAAGAATCATCACTGGTGACAAGAGTTGAGTCCATGGGTATGACCCTGAGACAAAGCAGCAGTCGTCACAATGGAAGAACCCTTCATCTCCATGACCGAAGAAGGTATGACAGCCGCAGCTCAATCAAGAGCATGCGCATTGTTTTTTTCAACATCCACGATACTGTGCTTTGATAAATTGTCCCCCAGGACCAGACCATCAATTGGCAGTTTTACTGTAATATTTTGAAGCATTTGAGCGAGGACATTCAGTGAAAATGACTGGATTTGTGGAGCATAAAGAATTGGATTCTTTTCAAGGACAATGCACCCTGTCACTAAGCTCTCTTCACTCAAAGTTTCTTGCCAAAAACATGGTATTGCTTCTGCACCCACCCTATTCACAAGATTTAAGACCTGCAGACTTCTATCTCTTCCCCAAGATGAAAATGCAATTCAAAGGTCACTGTTTTAAAACCTTTGTCGAGATCCAGAACAAATTGCAGAATGTGCTCGACTCGCTTATGGAAAATGACTTCCGGGCTGGATTCCAAAAGTGGCAGGAATGCTTGAACTAGTGTATTACTTTGCAAAGTGACTATTTTGAAGGAGATGATGTTAAAATTTAGGTAAATATGTTATTTTTTATTGAACATAACTAGTCCTGGTACTTTTTGATACCATCTCGTATTCCTTTACCTCTTCGATTTCATCGCTTTCCACCTCTACTCAGTCTTGTGCTAAATCTTCTGACTGCATATATTATGTTTCCACACAGTTCTAAGGCCTACTTCTAAGCTATGAGTGTCCAGTTTTGTCAGCATGGTCTGCAACTGGTCTGTGGTTTCAGCAATGAGTTGTACAATGTCATCTGCAAATCGGAATTGTGTTAGTTGTTTGCCATTGATGTTCACACCTCCCTTTCAGTCAATCTCTTTGCTTGACATCCTTCCTAATTGGAAGCCTTACTAGTGGTGATAGCAGAGTTATATCTGTTGTTCATCCAGAGTTGTGGATGAACAACTCTGAGCAGTGTGATATCTTGCTCCTTGATGCCTTTCATTTCCAGAGATTTCAACACTGCATTCATATACCTCTTGTCCCACCATTGTAAGCTGTTTACAAAGGTCATAGTCACCAGATTATCAAAATAATTTGATGGCCAACAGCCAAGAGGGCAAGCAGGT
>NC_068990.1:49744635-49745262 GCF_001194135.2 Octopus bimaculoides
GAGGGAGGTACCAAGTCATCGTGAGATGTGCTAGAAACAACAGCTAAATCTCCCTTAAATAACATACCTATTTTTCTGAAAATATTTTCAAAATTTTTTTTTTTGCTTTTTTACCAAAAAGGCTTCTGCCATCATTTTAAAGTGCATACTAAAAAGAAAACAAAAAAAAAAAAACAGCCAAAATCAGTCCAGCGAGAGGGCCAAAAAAAATCATAAACTTTCCAAGGCTGCAGTGAAAAAATGAAGAAAATCCATCTTATGTGGGTATCCTGATCCAAAACTCTGCTATATAAATGTGTGTGTGTGTGTGTGTGTCCAGTTCTGTCAGCATGGTCTGCAACTGGTCTGTGGTTTCAGCAATGAGTTGTACAATGTCATCTGCAAATTGGAAGTGTGTTAGTTGCTTGCCATTGATGTTCACACCTCCCTTTCAGTCAGTCTCCTTGATGACCATTTCTAGATGTGCACTAAAGAGTTTTGGAGAGATGGTATCTCTTTGCTTGACATTCTTCCTAATTCGATGGAAGCCTTACTAGTGGTGATAGCAGAGTTATATCTGTTGTTCATCCAGAGTTGTGGATGAACAACTCTGAGCAGTGTGATATCTTGCTCCTTGATGCCTTTCAT
>NC_068990.1:49746646-49747424 GCF_001194135.2 Octopus bimaculoides
GTATTTCCTATATCTGGTTTCAGGTGGGTTTCCGTAAGTGCTATGCATAAGGCTTGATTGCAAGCAACAAGGTCTCTCAAGAAAGGGATTTTTGTCCTGTTACTAAGTGATAACAGTCCTCTGATGTTCAGTAAGAGCATCAATGTGATGTGTGTGTTGTTGCCAGTGGTGCCCATCCTGGGTCTATTTGCTGCGGTGGTCTTGCGTATTGGGGATAGTCCCATCTGTGCGATTGTAGCCAGATCAGCTGCTGTACCATCTTTTGTGCCATGCACAAAAAAGATTGTTGTTCAGCCGCTGCCCCTTCAACAACACGTTGTTGATAGGTCTGGTCTCTGGCGTGCACTACATCTGCGTACCTCCGTTTTGGGGTAGGTGGTGCGTAATCCTTTCCTTTTAGCAGATGCTTTCTGCCCTGTTTCATGTTTATGTGGTGGAGTCTTTGGTGTGCAAAACGGCAGCCTGCACCTTCCTCTCCATGCCAGCAGACACCTTTCAAGTAGAATTTGCACATTCGTGTGTGCTGTCTCTTTCTATCCTTTTTGTTATATGGATATTCAGGTCTGCTTCTTTCTTTTGGCTGTTTCATCTTTTGATTTATTGGTTTTTCCCGCTTTCAATTCTTCTTTCTTGGCCCTTTCACCTCCATGGTTTTTCGTTTTGATGGTGGTAGGGGCACTTTCACTCGGGTTTACTTTCCGAGCAGGTTTCTTGCTTGAATCTTCTTTGTTTTCTTGAGTGGGGGTGACATCTTCATCTGCATCCGTGCCTCCATCCT
>NC_068990.1:49748489-49749504 GCF_001194135.2 Octopus bimaculoides
TGGGATAATGGAATGAACTAAAAAGATAGAGAGTGTATCTACGTATTTAGAGAGAAGCAATAGAGAAAGGGGGGAAAAGATGGTATGATGGAGAAGAGAGCGAGAGAGAGAAGTTATATAAACTCTTGAAAAAGGATTCGACTTGGATAAGGAAAAATAAATAAATAAATAAAGGAACAAACAATTATATATCTGTAACTAAAGAAATTCTCTTTAATCATGAATAATGAAAGTTAAACCTGTCTACAATAATCTCGTAAGTCAAAAGCAAAACAGCAAAACAGAAAACACCTTATGTACATTTAACCTTCTATTTTCCCTAATATTAAGTTTTCAATAAACGACAGAAAAATAAACAGAACACAAAGATACTTATCTAGTTTTTCCAGAGATGGGTATTTCCAAGGCAGTGGAAGATTCTAAACTTCTTTTCAAGCGATGATGATACCATGTACTGCTAAATAGGAGACATTGTTTATGTTTTCGATGTTCGTAAAGGCTCCTACTTCTTCTGTTTTCCCCTTCTTCCAGACGGTTTTTCTGTAAATTTGTCTTGTTACTTTAACTCAAAAGTTATTCAGACAGATTTTTTTTTTCCTCTTTTTCTTTTTTGGTCGAAAATCGAAGTTATTTTATGTTGGTGTAGGAATTGTGGAAGGCAATTTAGCACTGGAACATTTTTTGTTTTCCGTAGTTCTTTGATATTTATTGCTTTGACACATTCTATTCCGTTGTCTATTAGCATTAATGGATATTGTCTTTTAAGTAGTACTTATTTTAGTTCCTGGAGTCTTTTATTGTGAGTTTCAAGGTTTGAGACAATTGTGCAGATTCTTCTTGCTAGATTGAAGGGGGTATTATTCTTCGTGTGTTTGGAATGGCATGAGGAGAATAGTAAGTATTGCTTAGAATCTGTTTGTTTGTAGTGAATATCTGTTTCAATGATTTTGTCTCTTTTGATAATTATTATATCCAGGAATGGATATATATATATATATATATATATATATATATA
>NC_068990.1:49749681-49763950 GCF_001194135.2 Octopus bimaculoides
TTAATATATGTGTACTTCATTTTTGTATCGTTTAAGCAGTACATTAAACAATTAATTGATTAGTTAGTTGGTTAGATATTCAAAAGAAGTGGTATTGGATCAGCACATATTGGTATAATGACTCTCCGAAGACATGAAATATATATATGTATCTTTGATATTATTTTTTAAAAATACATGTTTTTTCTGGCCTTCTAGTACACATTTGAAATGAAAGACAGTAACCTCTTTTAATACTACCCCCAGTCAAAGTGAAGTGTTCATAACTAGACTATAGTTTATGCACATGCATAAACATAGCTAACCTCTCATTTGAATTTCTTCTTGGCAAATATTGTATGTTTGAATATCTACATCACTTTGCTATTTGTGTGTAATATAAGCTATAGAAAAATTTCTGTTGCTCTTTACTTACAAATTTATTATCATTATGTGTTTTTTCCTGCTTCTTTACTAATAATAATATTTTGTTTTAAGCCCATTTCAGTTGCTATTTTGATGTTGAAATTTTTGCGGTAGTAAGATATGTTCTTATTATTACAGCTTATGTTTCACTGTCTTTTTACAGTTAATATTCTTCATTTGTTCATCATTGTTTTTTTAATATTAAATACAATTTATGCTAACAACTGATTTGCAATATTTCGTCTTATAGCTGTCTGCTTTAAATTTTGCATTTTCAGCTGTTACAAGCTTTCATTGTTTTATCAAAGGTAAATACACTTTTAGTATTTTTCTTTTCAACATAAGTAATACTAAGATTACATTGTTATTAAATATCTACATATCAGTTTGCTTCACTTCACTTTCATTTTGTATGTAACAATATTTGATTACATAACTGCATGTTACATATAAACAAACAATATGCTTCTTTTATTTGGTTTACATCAAAAGAGTGACAACAATGTGAATGTGATAGGCTTGATTTTTCTCTACACATAAATGTAGATAGGCTAATGGTATTTACAATGATATTGTGCTTAGTAACGAATACAAACTGTATTAAAAATGTGCCAAAGTGTGTGTGTGTGTGTGTGTGTATATATATATATATATATATATTAAAATTTATTGGCAATAAGTTTTCATTGCTTTTATAAATGCATGTTCTTTTAATATCAATGTGTTTCATCTTAGAGCTCTATTTTATGTTTTCCACTGTTGACATTCAAGCTTCCTTCATGTTGCATGTCTTGCCACCGCTCTTCCCACATGCATGCCATATACACTATAGGAATATATGATACAATGATATCAAATTAATGTAAAACTTGCTATCTTAAAAATAACATATTCACACTAGTATATATAATGTTACACAATTTGAAGATGTGGCTGACATCAGTAGTTACATTATACAACCCTTATATATGTTGCATGATGTAATTTGTACAACAAATTAAAACAAAGTTTGATATTAAAGTGGATATTTAAGGTGGCAAGCTGGCAGAATCACTAGCATACTGGGCCAAATGCTTAGTTGCATTTCATCTGTTTTTATGTTCTGAGTTCAAATTCCACTAAGGTTGACTTTGCCTTTCATCCTTCTTGGGTTGATAAAATAAGTACTAGTTGAGCACTGGAGTTGATATAATTTTACTGGCCTTGTGCCAAAATTTGAAACCAATATTAAGGTAGATGTTTATATCAGCAGTTTATAAATTTAGAAATGTAAGATTTCCACTGTTTAATCTTTACATTTTAAATATCTTCTGCATCTTATACGGTTTCTGTATTATTTCAGAATATCAGATGACATTGGCATAACAGAAGTTTTTGCTTGAGAAGCATCATCAATATCTATCATCTTTTAAAGACTAAAGGAAGACACTAGAGAAAAGTGATTATTTTGTTTTGATAAATATATTGTAAATTGCTGTGAAACATTTCTTGTAATTGAATGTGAATGTCTGGAAAATTATTTTACTTTCTTATTAAACATGGATTATTAGGAAGTTTATTGCATCTTCTGATCTCATTGATGAGAATATAGCATCAGAAAGTTTTCATAGGATAAATTATAAAAACAAAAAAAGACATAATTTGTAGTGAGATAATAGAAAATGAATTGTGAGAACAAGGTTAAATGTAAAATACAATCTAAAAAGATTGGTTTACCTTATGATATAAGGAAAGAGAAAAGGAAACCATCATACCATTGTGATATCTGTGGTAAATCATTCTGTAGAGAAGGCAACTTTACTACTCACAAAAGCATTCACACAGGAGATGAGCCTTATCATTGTGATATATGTGATACATCATTCTCTCACAAAATCCACTTAACAAATCACAAGCACATTCAGACTGGTGAAAAACCATATCACTGTGACATCTGTGGGAAATCATTTTCTGAAAAGGGCCACTTAACTACACACAAACGTATTCATACAGGAGAGAAACCATATCACTGTGACATTTGTGGTAAATCTTTCTCTCATGGAATTACCTTAACTAATCATAAACGCATTCATACAGGAGAGAAACCATATCACTGTGATATTTGTGGTAAATCATTTTCTCGAAATTATCATTTAACTACTCACAAACACATTCATACAGGAGAGAAGCCATACCATTGTGATATCTGTGGGAAATTATTCTCTCAAACAAGCCACTTAACCACTCATAAACGTATTCATACAGGAGAAGAACCATACCACTGTGATATCTGTGGTAAATTATTCTCACAAACAAGTCATTTAACAACTCACAAACGTATTCATAGAGGGGAAAAGCCATATCATTGTGATATCTGTGGAAAATCATTCTCTCGAAATGATTACTTAATTACTCACAAACGAATCCATACAGGAGAAAAACCATATCGCTGTGAGATTTGTGGTAAATCATTTTCTCAGAATTGTGAGTTAACATCTCACAAACGGATTCATACAGGAGAGAAGCCATATCATTGTGATATCTGTGGTAAATCATTCTCTCATGGACTTACCTTAACAACTCACAAACGCATTCACACAGGAGAGAAGCCATATCACTGTGATATCTGTGGTAAATCATTCTCTCGAAATCATCATTTGACTGAACACAAACGCATTCATACAGGAGAGAAGCCATACCACTGTGATATCTGTGGTAAGTCATTCTCCCGAAATGATCACTTAACTAATCACAAACGCATTCATACTGGAGAGAAGCCTTGTCACTGTGATGTCTGTGATAAATCATTCTCTCAAAAATGTCACTTAACTACACATATATGTATTCATACAGTAGAGTAACTGTATCTTTATCAAAAATACTTCTCTGAAAAAATGTCTTCAATCTACATTGATGAAATACCTTGTCACTGTGATAATTTTTTGTAAAACCTTCCTTTCAGAATATATGCATGATACTTTACATATATTCTGGATCATATATACATTCTTTCATCATATACCATGAGAATTTTGTTAAGTATATATCCCATCAAAGAATGCTTCTGCTGTTGGTTTAGATTTATGTAATTTTATCATTTCTTTTATTTATGCAAAGTGGATCATATAATTTGTGAATTATCATCATCAAAATGTACATTCTACATACTGGAATGTGTTGAACCTGTCTATTATACATAATGTTACATATAATATGAATCTTTTGTCATCTTTTCTGTAAGACCTAGAATCCTAACTTCTGATCTCATTACTCATTGTAAATAATCCTTAATAACTTGAAATTGAAATAAAGCTGGTTCATTATTAAATTATTCACTTATCATTTTATACACAGAACTAGTCAAAAACTTGGGCAATGTATGATAAAAGATGCAAATTTCTCCAAACTGGTCTTCACTAACTGTTAACTTTGAAACTGTAATTTAATAATGTTATTTGATACTCAATACCAGGTACCAAAGGTTATGCAGTGAATGAGAAATAAACAATAGGATAACTTTGTACATTAAATAGTGGTGGTGATGGACATTGTATACATAATGTAGTCAGTCTGTTGAGGTTAGCCAAGTAAAAAGCATTCTAAGAAAAACATATTTCACAATTCACTGATACTGTTTAAAATTACATACATGTATAAAACTTACATGTGTGATATTTTGTTATTTATGATATCTAGAACAAACAACACCAGCATACAAGGTATTGAAATTTTTATAAAGTGGTATAACTATTGATGTCAATCTTGTCTGCTGTTTTGGGGAATATTGCTGGAAAGCAATGGCTCCCAAGCTTTTTCAGGCTGCTGCCCCCTTGACACCCAGGCCACATTCCTAGCGCCCCATCCCAACTAACCATCACAAGCATAGACCTCTTTCTGAAGCAAATTCACAGCAACTGTATTTTACAAATAAAATTTAACCTAACAAACCTATTATTTTGTTGTTTTTACACGAATTGCCTTACTTTTCTTCAACACCCCTTGTAATTTTCCAGTGCTCCCAGTGGGGTAATACCACCTACTTTGGGAGTAAAGTGAAAGATAATTTTCTAAATAATTTTACAATGTGAACATTTTTCAGTAAGGTAGTGTGCATCTTAATGTATACAACTGTAAAGAAGAAAATCGGAATTCATTATTTAACTATATTAAGGGGAAATAAATATCAGTAGTATTGAGGTTACCTGAAATACTTTTGATATACTAAGCAAAGTTAGATGTTTCTTTAAATTTCCTTGTTGAGAACAGTAATCCAACACACCATGACATGTAAAGAATGTTATTGTGTTTTGACCAACAGATTCATTGCGTACTCAAATCAACAGACATTATTTATATTTTCAGTTCAGTTCAGTAATATGATATTTATAAAGATAGGTGGTGGGATACAGTTATAACATGACAGTTGTTTATTAACCCAACTAAATGAAAATCTCAGTAGACCCTGGCAGTAATTAAAGTCAAAAATTATATGAACAAAACTAAATGCAGGAAACAATTCCAGAACTCTACTTTTCAAGTTGTGCTCTGAACTGCTTGTGTCATTCTTATTTTTACCGTTTCTCCATATTTGCATGGGTTGAATGGTCTTCTCAAACACAGCATCTTACTATAATGGGTGTTATGTCCATTTGTCTGTCTGTACCCTCTTCACAGTCAAGCGGTTGGACCAATTGTCACAATGTTTTTCGGTATTACAAAGGAGGTAATCAGGCAAGCTTTAAAAAAAAAATGTGAAAAGTATGATTTTTGAAGGTAATTGTTCAGTTTACTGCTATAAAAAATAAATGAAAAATTACAGACGTAACAAAAAGTAAATAAAAATTAAGGGGGAGATAACTAATAAAAGAAGCAAAGGGAAGTAATCCAACTTACTTCTCCACTGAATTATGCCACATGTGAAAGTTTTAGTTTAGGATAGCTTTATTAATAAATGATTATGATGGCTTTGGTTCAGCTTTAATCGATGTATGAAAAATTACTGATATTGAGCATTGTATTAACAAATCACCTTTGATTTTTTTTGTCAAAATTCCAGCAATGAGGATTAACTCTGGATCCCTCCCCCCCATCATTTTCTTCGCGAATTTAGAGGTTTTAAATTTGCGATACTATCCCTTCATTTCCCATCATTGATGGACAGATTCCTAAAGATTCCACTTGTGCATTCACAACAAACAAGACACATGTCCAAACTTTAGATTGTGTAGGTTTACACATGGCCAGTTATACATCACTATGAGTAGAGCAATGGACTCCAGTAATTTGAAAATTACTGTCGACCAAACAGAAAATATCATCTACAAAGAAGTTTTGTAATCATATTGATATTATCAAAAGGAATTTGAGTCATAATTTAAATAAGAAACTGTGAACTTTGAATGTATAAGAATATAAACAAGCGTAAAATAGTGTTAAGAACTAAAATAAAAGTATATCTAAATAACATTTTTTTCTTGATACTTTTTATGTAGTGGTTGAAGAAAGCTCTAGCTTTCGTTAGGAGTGGTCCACATAACCATTCATGATACAGAGGCTGAGAGCCTATTTCAATTCAAGAGTGAATTGTCATCACATGTCACTTAGTTGCAAACATGTAATATAGCTGCAATATAATGTTGTATCACCAGCAATAAGACACCACCCAGTAATCTATCAAGTCCATTTACACATTTCTCAATGCATACTGCTGTTATGACTTCCCCCCTTCATTTTATGCCTCCATTGTACATGGGTAGATTTGCTAGTCTTGCTAATTGTCATAAATAAAACAGAGCTTGTGTGTGTGTGCGCGTATGTTCCTTATGGACCCATCCAAAAACTGAGTTGCAGATTTTGATGTATGAGGTATCAAAAGATTCAGTAATCTTTCGGCTACCAAATAAAGTATGTTTTTTGCACAACTCTTTTTTACTACAAAAATAACCTCAAAAATGAAGTTGGGTTGCCTAATTTTGAGGTCTTTAACTAAGGGAGGCAACTCTGTGTGTGTATTTTGTGAAAAAATACCTTGTCTCAGAATATTTTACACAATAATTTTTTTAAGAAATCTGGACATCTTTCTTATTGCTAACCATTCAACTTCAAATTACAATTGTTAATTGTTGGAAGTCAAGTAGACTGAGATATACAAATAGTGTTATCATATAGAGTGGAAGTTCAATATGAAGTTTTGAACTCATCTTGTGGTTAGTAATCCATTACCTTAAATTTGAAGCCATTAAGTCTTTAAACATATTTTACTGGGTTTAGTCTTTTGACTGTCACCACGATGGAGTATCACCTTCAAAAGTTTAATTGATCATTTTGACCTCAGTATGCATTTCAATCTGACATTTATTTTATAGAACTCTGCTTGATGAACTGCTAACTTTGAGACATAGCGGGACACAATACTTGATTTAACAACAAATGTAAACACACACATATTAGGTGCAAGAATGACTGTGTGGTTGAGAAGTTTGCTTCCCAACCACATAATTCCACATTCAGTCCCTCTGCATAGTACGTACCTTAGGCAGGTGTTTTCTACTATAGCCTTAGGCCAACCACGGAGTTGTGACTGAATTTGGTAGATGGAAACTGCAGTGTTATTCATCAGAAAATGACTGAAAAACATGTTTATAAAGAATAGTTGTTTGCTTCATACTCCTTGTGTGCTGAATCTATCCATAAGAAAGGAACAAATAATACACTGTGGCTATAGGTCATAACATGCGGGCATCATGGGTGTATTGCTAGTGTTTCTTAAAATATCCAAATTTCATAAATGAGGTATCAAAATGTTTTTGGACGGTCTCCAAGATACAGAACAGTAGAAATTACATTTAAATATTTTCAAAAATTCATAGTGATACCTATTTTTAGCTAAGAACAACTGCAGTGTCTTACTGGGCGAAGGGCATTGGTCATACCCCATTCAGGTGCGAACCCAAACTACATCACATTTTTCCCTTCATTGCAGAATTAACAGTCAAGACTGTTAAAGTATTTTGTCTGATCAAATTCATCCTATGGTTGCAGAACATTCTAGTTAAGTTGAACATCTTATCTGACCACCACAGTCCCCAGATTTCAATATTATTGAACATTTAGGGTGCATTTTAGAACAAGTAAGGAGTTGATATCCTCCACCATCATCACTACATGAACTGGAGACTGTTTTAGCTGAAGAATGTACAAAAATTCCTTTGGAAACAATTCAAACTTTGTACGAGTTCACACCTCATAGAATTCAAGCTGTAATTACTGCCAAAGGCAGTCCTGCTCTATGTTAAAATAAATTTGTTTAAAATTTTAAGGTGTTTCCATTATTTTGTCCAAACCCTGTATATATATATTTATATAGGTGGATGACATGCAAATACTCATGAATTGCATTTCTGCTTCTTGCAAGGCATTTGGACTTGGCATTAGCCTGGACAAGACTGTTGTAATGTTCCAACCTGCACCAGGAAATCCATATGTGAAACCAGCTATCTTGGTTGAAGGAACAATTCTGAAGGTAGTAGACAAGTTTGTCTACCTGGGCAGCACACTCAGCCATTCTTGCTCCCTGGATGAGGAATATGTTTCAGGTTGCAGAGAGCAACTAATTCCTTCCGGTCTTTTCAGTCTCGTGTCTGGTCCCAGCATGACATAGCAAGGCAAACAAAAGTTGCTGTGTACCGTGCTTGTGTACTAACATCGCTCCTCTACTCGTGTGAAACATGGACTCTGTACAAACGTCAGGTAAGGGTCCTTAAACGCTTTCATCAAAGATGTCTCAGGCACATTCTCAATGTTGGCTGGACCTCAAGGATTCCAGACACACAGATCCTGAGGACAGCTGATATCTTGAGTATTGAGGTGATGGTTCACAAGCACCTGTTACATTGCACTGGACACGTTATTAGAATGAAGGATAGCAGGATTCCTAAGCAGATGCTCTATGGAGAACTTGTGAATTGAAGGAGACTCCGGCAGAAACCAAGGCTGCGCTTTAAGGACTGTGTCAAGTCCTCATTAAAGGCCTGTGATATGCAGGACATTAACTGGGAGAACAATGCCTGTCATTGCCACGGATGGAGGAAACAGGTTAAGGAGGGGATCAACACTTTTGAGAGAGCACGTATCCAGCATGAAGAATTTAAGCGAGCTGCGCGAAAGTGCACAGCTCGTATAGTGAATGGGGAAAGCTTAATCTGCAATGTTTGCAGTCGTGTACGCTTATCAAGAGCAGGGCTCATTAGCCACCAATGGAGCCGTAAATGCAAAATGTAAGTTGGTACTAGAGCGCAGAATGTTCCTGAAGGACGGCAATGATCCTCCTTGGTCACGAGTGGACGGCCATCATATATATGTGTATGTGTATGTATGTATAAATATATATATACACACACACACACACACACACACACACACACACATGTGGTTTGAGTACCATCCGTGTAGCATCTCTTATATACATTCCCATTACTTTCACCTATGTTCCTGCCGTAAGGCTTTACTTCCACACATGCCAGCTTAATTCAATTTATCCTTAGTCAAAAGACACCTGTTGTTTCTATTTGTAATTGTGTACCATTTTTCCGTGTTTTTCTGTCGTTGTTTTCGTATTCATTTGCTTGCTTTCTTCCAAAGAACTAGCACTCTTAGCTTAGATTGTCTTGGGGCTGGCCGGATTAGAGTAGTCTCGAGGGTAACTGGCCAAAACAGGTGGTGTGTGTCAAAAGAAGTTGGGGAAGATTTTCACAAATTGAGGCAGCTTATATTATTAGAGGAGTTCAAACAGTGTGTTCATGTTGATATTAGGACTTATTAGGAAGAGCAGAGAGTAGAACAGTTACAAGAGGCAGCTAGTTTAGCAGATGATTACTCTATTACTCATGAACCTGAGTTCAAGCTGTATGGTTATTATCCTCAGGATAATTTTGAGTCAGGTCAGACAAGTAAGTCAATTTATTCAGCTCAGTCAGGTTCGAATCCTAACAAGTCCAGTGGTTCAGAGTTAAAAAAGTCAACCAATCCATTTGTTTCTAAATCTGATTCAAATTTCCATTCTAAAATTATTTTTAGATATTGTAGAAAATCAGGCCATTTGATCCCTGAGTGTAAAAAGCTCAAGTTAAACACTCAATCACAAATCTTACTCCACACTTTTGTGAATGTCAAGTCTCAGCCTATTTCCAGCATTATTAACACTGAGGAGCAGTTTGTTTCAGGAGTTCAGTCACCAAAGTCTGCTATTTTTGTTGATGAGGGGTACTTGCCTTTTATTTCAAAAGGTTATGTTCTCACTAGAGGGTGATAAGTCCACATTACGACCCATTACTATTTTAAGGGACACAGGCGCAGTCTATATTGTTGGAAGGTACTCTTCCTTTCTTGGAAGTGTCGTCTGCTAACTCTGATGTTTTATTAGAGGGTATTAATGGATTTTCAGGTGCACCTCTATATTTTGTTGATTTGCAGTCAGATTTTATGTCTGATTTGGTGAAAGTTGATGTTAAGAAAACTCTCCCAGTATCAGGTGTAGACTTGCTTATTGGAAATGATTTAGCAGGGTCTAAGGTTTTGTCTGATTCACATGTTAGCATTGAGCCAAGCACTTCTGGGAGCACTGAATCCCTTCAGGAAATAATACCTGACATTTTTCCCTCATGTGCTGTGACTCGTTCTATGGCTAACTCGATCTCACAAGAGATTTCCAAAAACATCTCAAAAGAGATTCCAGGTAATATCTCGAAAGAGATTTCAGATAACAACACCTCGAAAGAGAATTTTAATGAGAATGATAGTTATGATCTTGCTGGATCTTTTATGGATCATTCTCTACAGGATTCCTTTTTAAGTGAGAGTACTTTTATTCCGAGCAGTACAGCTCAGTTTTTGAGGCCTGACCCTGTACTCACTCGTTTGCAGCTCATTTCATCTCAGGGCGATGATCCTGAAATTCAAACATTGGCTTGCCGAGCACTTTCCAACAATGAGGTCGTTAAGGTTCCTGTTTATTATTACAACCAAGATGGTGCTTTGATGAGAAAATGGAGACTGCCAGAAGTTTCTGCAGAGGATGAATGGAAAGTATTTCATCAAATTGTTGTTCCTCAAGTTTATCGTGAACATGTGCTCAGTTTGGCTCATGACACTCCATTAACAGGTCATTTAGGAGTTAACAAAACTTGTGATAGGATTTTGGCTCATTTCTTTTGGCCTAGATTGCGTCAGGATGTGTCACAGTTTTGTAAGACTTGTCATACTTGTCAGGTGGTAGGAAAGTCCAATCAGAAAATCCCTCCTGCCCCATTAAAGCCCATTCCCACATCTGAAGAGCCATTCAGTAGAGTCATTATTGATTGTGTTGGTCCATTGCCAAAAACTAAGTCTGGTAATCAATATCTGTTGACAATTATGTGCGTGTCAACAAGGTTCCCTGAGGCTAGCCCATTGAGGAAGATTACAGCTCCTGTGATACTTAAGGCTTTGATCAAGTTTTTCACTATGGTTGGTTTGCCTAAAGAGGTTCAGTCTGATCAAGGGTCTAATTTCATGTCAAGTTTGTTTCAACAGGCAATGTATGAGTTGGGAATTAGACAGGTTAAGTCTAGTGCTTACCATCTGGAGTCCCAAGGGGCATTGGAAAGATTTCATCAGACTCTTAAAAATATGATCAGAGTTTATTACTTTGAAACAGAGAAAGAATGGGATGAAGGCATTCAGTTGTTGTTTGCAGTCAGGGAGTCAGTTCAGGAGTCATTAGGATTTAGTCCCTTTGAGTTAGTTTTTGGTCACACTGTCAGGGGCCCACTCAAACACTTGAAAGAATTATGGCTTAATGACCAATCACAATTGAACTTGCTAGACTATGTGTCTACTTTTCAAAATAGACTTTTCAAAGCTACTGAAGTGACCAGAGAAAATTTGAAGAAATCACAGGACAAATGAAAGCCATTTATGACAAAAACTGTAAAGCTCGAAATTTCAGTCTTGGCGACAAGGTTTTGGTGTTACTACCCATTCCTGGTCAACCATTTAGAGCCAAATACCATGGTCTATATTTGATTGATAAGAAAGTCAGTGATACTGACTAATTGTTCAAACTCCAGGCTGCCGAAAACAAAAACGGCTTTGTCACATGAACATAATCAAAAAGTATTATGACAGGTCTAAAAGTGTGCCTCCAAAAGTCATTTCTATTGCCTCACCTATTGATCATGATTCAGACAAATTGAAAGAAGAATGTGAGCATTTGAAATTTGATGATTTGGCTGAGAAGGTAAAAAAATTCTGAAGTGTTAGCAAATATTCATGAAAAGTCACCTTACTCCAGAACAACAATGTCAATTGTCAGATTTGCTTCATGAATACGTACATTTATTTCCGGATGTAACTGGTCGTACTGATTTAGTTAGTCTTGATATTGATGTTGGTGATTCAAAACCTGTTAAACAATATACTTATCGACTTAAACCGCTCGAGTTGGAACATCTCCGAAAAGAGGTCAACTACACGTTGGAGAATGACATCATTGAACCAAGTGACAGTGAGTGGAGCTCGCCATGCATCCTAGTACCGAAGCCTGATGGTACTTTTCATTGTTGTACAGACCTGAAGCGTGTGAACTCTTTGTCTAAGACAGATTCATACCCCATACCAAGAATTGATGACAGTATAGAAAGAATCAGTCAAGCCAAATATGTGAATAAGTTTGACTTACTGAAGGGGTATTATCAAATTACTTTAACGGAACGTGCCAAGAAGATTTCTGCTTTTGCTACGCCGGATGACTATACTAATATAAAGTCATGCCATTTGGACTGAAGAATGCCCTGGCCACTTTTCAACGCCTCATGAATAACATCACTTCAGGGCTTCAGGGCATCGAAACCTACACTGGTGACATCATCGACCATTCTATGGAGTGGGACGAACATGTAAAGAGGATGCGTGCCATCTTTGAGAAACTTACACAGGCAAAACTGACTATAAGTCTTGCGAAATGTTAATTTGCCCAGGCAAATGTGGTGTTTTTAGGATATGTTGTTGGTCAGGGCCAGGTACAACCGGTTAAAGCAAAGGTAGAAGCTATTGCGAAATTCCCAGTTCTATCAAACAAGAAGGACCTTATGACATTCCTGAGTATGGCTGGTTATTACAGAAAATTTTGTCCAAATTTCTCTGATGTTGTGGCCCCTCTCACTAATTTGTTGAAAAAAGTGTCAAATTTGTTTGGAGTGACAATTGTCAGGCCGCATTTGAGAAAGTAAAAGCCATTCTCATGAGTTCTCCAGTTTTGATAGCACCAGATCTTGGGAAACCATTTAAGCTTTCTATTGATGCAAGTGACATTGGTGTTGGTGGTGTTCTGTTTCAATCAGATGAAAAGGGTGTTGATCATCCTGTTTGTTATTACTCAAAGAAATTTGACAAACACCAGTGAAATTATTCTACCATTGAAAAAGAAACCCTTGCTTTGTTGTTGTCATTGCAACATTTTGACGTATACTTGGGAACCACCAAGTATCCCATTGAAGTGTTCACTGACCACAATCCGCTGACTTTTCTGCACAAGATATCTCTATTTTTGTATTCCTTTTTCCTTTCTTTTCTTTATTCCTTTTATTATTTTCTTCTTCCTTTTTCTTGTTTCTCTTTCCTTCTTTTTTCTCTCCTTTTTTTTCTCTCTTTATTTCTCTATTCCTGTTTTCGATTTGACCTTACTAATACATTCCCTACTTTTAGGTCACTTTAAACAGAACCCTTGATTCAATAACACTGTATAAACTCTGTATTTGGAATTACCAATTTCAAAGACTGTTGGATTTTACTCATAGGGTATTGGAATCTTAATAATGGATTTACAAATGCAATGACCAATCTTAAAGGCTATTGGATTTTACTCACAAGGTATTAGAATCTTATATGTATATATGTATAAATAAACTTATATGGATATAGTTCTTATCCAAATTAAAGGCACAGCTATGAGAACGAGGTTTGCTGCCGTTTATGCGAATTCGGTGATGGGTTACTTAGAATAAAAACTCTACCAGGAAATAGAGGAGAGATACAACACTGAATTTAGGAAGTATATTGAAAAAGTATGGAAGAGATACCTCAACGATTGCTTTATAATCTGGACAAAATCTCAAAACACTGTGGAAGAATTCAACACCCTCCTGAACAACCTACACCCATCCATCCAATTTACAAAGGAGATGAGCAGTACCAAATTACCATTTCTAGATATAATGGTAGTTAAAAAGAACACTGCCATTACCACAGATATATATTATAAACACACAGATATACACCAATACCTGAATTTTAAATTGTGCCATCCACCCCATACAAAACGTAACATCTCATACTGCTTAGCCAGAAGAATCTGTACTATTGTAGAGGATCTAGAGACCAGAAATCAGCGTCTGATGGAACTGAAAGAATTTCTGCTCAAACAAAAATACCAGTCACTACTTATAGAAAATGGTATTCAGCGGGCTTCGAAAATACCCATACAACAACTGAGGACACCGCAAAGAAGAGAAAAACAAGAACAAATCATACCATTTATGGTGACACACAATCTATGCCACCAGAACATCTTCAATATCACTAAAATAAACCTACCAATCATTGCACAAAGTAAGGAATTGAGAAATATCATTACAGATCAAAGTATAACTTTCAATAAGAGACAACCTAAAAACTTGAAAAAGCTATTAACAAAGGCAAGGTTTGACCTCAGCAACAAAAATCAAACATTCACTGTGTCCAAATGCAATGATAGCCGATGCGGTACATGCCAATCAATTCATACCGGCCCATATATGAACACGAAAACAGGGAAAATATTCACCAATGCGAACATGAACTGCAAAAGTAG
>NC_068990.1:49763960-49765128 GCF_001194135.2 Octopus bimaculoides
CTGTGTCCAAATGCAATGATAGCCGATGCGGTACATGCCAATCAATTCATACCGGCCCATATATGAACACGAAAACAGGGAAAATATTCACCAATGCGAACATGAACTGCAAAAGTAGAAATCTAATCTACTGCATCAAATGCCCAAATTGTGAAGAACTGTACGTTGGCCAGACAGGTAATGCATTATCAGAACGCTCACGCGTGCATCGACAACGGATTAAAAACCCAGAGGTCTGCCAAATACCACTGAGTAACCATCTGGCAACATGTGGTCGAAAAACTTTTATGATATTTCCATTTCATAAACTTTACAACCTGAATGAAATTGAGAGAAAATGGAAAGAGAAGGACTTTATTAAGAAATTCAAACCCACTCTTAACAAACAATGATTAAATTAATCTTACTTGGGGTTTAAAAATCTTATCCCTATAACCAAAACACAAAGAATCTCTCAAATGTCATCATTTCTAAAAATAAACATTGAAAAATGGTTTGGTATCATCTCTAAAAATAGCCAAACACCTACTGCTGCTGTCCAAAGGAATGTGTATAAAGGGCAAAAAGACAGCCAGTCAACTACAGTTAAAACACTTCTGTCACACAGGACCTTGATGACTGCTAGAAAGCAGGAAAGTATACTAGTCCTTATATATTTAATACTCAATATTTCATTTATTCAATAAGACATTCAATACTTCATTTCATTTTACTATTTATATTATATATTCCATATTCTATATCACACATTAATTTTATAAGAATATAAATAAAACATAAAAAAACAGACAGAGTTGGAACTCTTTTAAATAATATATTCCTCTATACACTATCATACAAACCCCTCTTTTTATTTTTTATTTATATATATATACGTTTACGCCGATAGCATTTCCTCTCTGCAAGCTCACCATAAAATAGCTGTTTCAGCATGCATTCATCTGCCATTCAAGCAATATGGCCATACCATCTCAATTGGTTCCTCAAAATAATAGCTTTAATTGAGGTGATGCCTGAAGAAGCAAGGACATCTGTGTTTGGAGTAAAAGAACTTCATTGCAACGTAAACCTAAAAAAAAGGTTTAAGGACGGCATAAGGACTACTATGAAGTCATTTTGAATGGTTCCAGAAGATATAGAAACTCTTGCTTCGGATCGAGTTGGATGG
>NC_068990.1:49765228-49766133 GCF_001194135.2 Octopus bimaculoides
TTTTACTTGTTTCAGTCATTTGACTGTGACTATGCTGGAGCACCACCTTTTAGACAAAAAACATAAAATACATCCATGCGCAAACACAAAAAACATACAAGTAAAACATGCATACATACCTACATGCAAATATATATACATATAGGCATACATAAGTATACATACACATATATACATATAAAAAATAAAAAATACAAATAAAAAGTAAAAAATAAATAAATAACACACACAAATATATACATATGAACATATATATACACATACATATACATACAAACATATACAACATATATATACACACATACATATAAAAACATGAGTGTAAGTGCATAAACATACCCACACAAGCACGCATCCTTACATACATACATACATACATATACACACACACACACACACACAGAATACATACATACACATAACCTTAGAGTGTAATAAGAACTAATAAGAAAAAAACAAAGAGGTAATCAATAAGACTATTTAAGGTTAATGAAAAGAAATTTGGACATATGTTTACAAGAGCAAACTCTTTCATCTCTCGAATTTAAGATAGAACCGTTCATTTTCATAATAATCCACTAAACAGAAAGAGCTATTCTAAGAGCGCATTCTGCCTCATCAGAGGCAGCTGATGAAGGAAAAGTTCCATAAGTGGCTCATCTGTTTTCCTATGTGTTCGTTCTGTTGTCTGTAAAAAAAGTCCGTTTTTGTGCTTTATGTTCCCGTTCCTTTTCTGACATCCTGTTAGATCAGGTTATGAAAGTTACAGAGAGGGTCATAGCCCAACTAATTAGGGAGCGAATCAATTTAGATGAGATGCAGTTTGGGTTCGTGCCAGGTAAAAGCACTACTGATGCCTTATTTCTAGTGAGACAGTTGCAAGAGAAATACCTAGCCAAGGATAA
>NC_068990.1:49767914-49778401 GCF_001194135.2 Octopus bimaculoides
ATATATATATATATATATATATATATATATATACATGTGTACGTGTACATGTATACGTGTACACATGTCTACGTGTACACGTATGTGCATGTTTATGTTTTATATATGTGTTTGTAGGTGTGTGTATGTATATATATACATATATATGTTTATGTATGTGTAGGTATGAATATATTTTGCATGTATATGTGTGTGTGTATGTATATGTGTATATGTATATTTATTTATTTATTTATTTTATTTATATACGTTTTATATGAATATGTACTTCTTTATTTTACTTATTGTATCTTCCCTCACACTTGCACCCCTGTATGTGTGAGTGTATGCACGTTTTTTTGTGTGCGTGTGTATATATATATATGTGTGTGTTGTGTATGTATGTATGTAAATAATGCAATTATACTCTGGTCAAGCCATAATTTTGATTTCTCTTGCATATTGTTAATTTTTTTCTTACATTCCTGGCTTTGGAGATTTTTGCAACACAAGCTTGTACAGTACTTCATGTATAAGACAGCATTGAATTGTGCATGAAAACATCTTCTCATAGTACTTTCAGTTAGATTACCTTTTCACCATCTATGTAATTTAACCAACAATCTTAGTCTTGCATTCACCCTTTTCTAATGTGTACTCCTTTATACACTTCCCATCTACAATTCTCATCATTTCATTCAATTCACCATGAATGGGAAATTTCACTGGCAGAGGAGGCATGTAGCAAGAATATATAGAAATCAAACCTGGATCACTATATTGAATGCAAAAATAAGAAAAACAAGTCAAGAATACGATCGCCATTTGCTAGAATGTTACCAACATCATAAAATAATCTGACATTCAAGACTTCAGATTTAACAACAATTTTTTTCACCTTTGGAGTGCTTTTTCCGACCAAGACCACCACTATATATTCAGCACATTTTAGCCACCATGACCAGACAGCAAAAAGCAGTCAACAGGCAAGAACAGAACCCACAACAGTCCAGAGTATTGTCACAACACAAAAGCAATTGACAGCAGTGACAGCAAAACACAATGATCAGCTAACATCAAGAAACTCATGACCACAACTACAATCATACCTAGTGGAAGAATAATAAGCTTTGAATTTGTTGTTCATAGTAGCATATTTTTTTTGTTTATGATAAAAAAGAAACATTTTTTTGTCAAATATCACAAATAGAAATGTGTTCCTTATTGTAACACACACACACACACACACACACATATTTGAGGGGCAACTGAAAAGTTCATAGGCTGATGCAGATGCTCTCATGGAATGTGACCAAATGAGGTTTGTTTTTCAATATAGTCCCCCTTGCATTGGTGTTGCAGTGCTTGGATCCCATTGGTGAAGAAGCTTTCATCCTGTTGGTCAAAAAATCATCAACAGCAGATATGACGTCATCATCCTGTGATATTGGTTCCCAGCCAAGTGTTTTTTCATATTTGGGAACTGATGATAGTCAGACAAGGTCACAGTCATTGAAAGCAATGACTTGTATACTGGAGCATTGTCCTGATGAAACAAAGACCCCATTTGTCAGTTTTCCTGAGTGTTTGATCTTTATAGCCATTCATAATTGCCTCAGTGAGTTGGCATTGATGGTGAGGCCCTTTTGAAGATAGTGAATAAACACAATTCCTTTTGCATCCCAAAAAGCTGAGGCCATCACCTTCCCTGCAGATGAAATGACTATGGCCTTCTTTGGAGCAGGTGAGAAAGGGTGTTTCCACTGCTTAGATTATCTCTGTCTCTGACTCACAGTGATGAAGCCACCATGATACAATGTTGAAACAAGGATTCAATGTTGATGGACCAAAATTACCAAGGTACAAATGCAATTTAGGTTATGAATAATATATACATATTTGTGTGTGTAAGCCTAATGTGTGTATATATACAATATATATATATATATATATATATACACCATCAAAAGCATAGATGTGCCTTAGTATTTTGTAATCACATTGATACTTGAGGAAGTATTTCCAATTGTGGCCTTGAATTGACCAATACCTTGTCATTGGAATTCAGTAGTCAGGGAGCTGTATTCAAGTTTTTTGTGTATCATAATCACTGTCATCATCACTTTGCATTTGATTTTCATGCTGGCATGGGTTGGGTGAGACATCATGGTCTGAGCCAGTTCTTATTCAGAGATACTGGTCAGAGAACCATATCTTGCTTATGTTTTTTTTTTTTGTGACTCAGTTTCTACTACTGGATACTCTTCCTAATACCAATCACTTTACAGAATGTACTGGGTGCATTTTATTGTGGCACTAGCACTAGAGAGGTTGCTATGGACTTTATAGACTAAGGAGTTCTTAAGACTGTCCCTTCTCACTTGCCAACCACTTAATGGTTGAATTTATTAGTGACACCAACTCTAGTGGGGTTCCTTTATAGCTCATAAGGTTAAAGAGTCCTCACCACTTTATAATATGCTTTTTTTTTTTACTTAGAGCTATGTGGCTGAGGAAATGAATAAAAGACACTGATGACTGAAAAGATAGGGATTATAATAAAAATGGTTTCTCATTGTGATTTGCTCCAGACTATGCTAAGATTGCCAAATCAGTGTTTGAGCACATGCTGAAACTGGGTAGAGTTTGTCCGTCTAGCAGCATAAAGGTACTCATTCTCTTGACATCATGGTTAAGTTGATCTTGAAATTTTTTAACTTGGTGAATTTCTGTGGTCAATTTATTCTCCATTGAGTGGAACTTCATTAACCCTTCACAAATATCCAATGAAATCGCACAAGAATCATCTCATTACTTTTGTTGTTTTTCATAAAATTAAGATGGTTTTAACTGACACAACTAAGTTCATCCTAATCCCAAAGTACTACTATGTTTGTTATTTGATGTTGGTATTGGTGGGGTCCTTCAGCAGTGCATTAATGGTACATGGCAACCACTTTCTTTCTTTTCCAAGCAACTTACTGTAGTTGAAACAAAGTGCAATGATTTTGTCAGGAACTACTAGCAGCATAACTTGGTGTTAAACATTTCCAGCAAATCCTTGAAATTCTGTTTTCCCCATTCACACTAATCATAAACCTCACATGTGCTTTGAATTTCTTGCCTGACTATCACTCTCCTAGAGATATTTACCTGTGACATGTTTGTCACATTAAAGGCTCAGATCTGCTGCAGTGCACTTCTTCACACATTTGCCTCTATCAGTCTGCAAGAGCAAAATGAAAAACTTCTCAGACTTCAAAAATTCTTTAACTTTTGAATTTCCTCTACCCTGTTCTCCAGATTATATTTATTATGACATCTCTACAGGTCATGAATACCTTTATGTATCATAGAAGCACAACCATATAGTTTTCTCTACTCTACAATCTAATCAAACCCTGGTACCAGCTACACCCTGAGGTTGATATTGGCCCATTTTGTGTGGACAGTATCAGCAAAGACTTAAGGGAATATGACAGAAATAGCATCCATTGTCAGAAGACAAAAATTCATCACTGTTAAAACACCTTTGGACTATTTTTTCGACATCTGATGCATGTTTTCAATATGTACATATTAACACTGTAAACCAACTGTCTCTTTTTCTAAACTATATGCATCTTTTTACCTGTGTGAACTGATTTTCTTTTTGAATTGAAGCTATCTCCCTATTAGATACCATGGCAGAAACTATTGCTCATGTGCTAGTATAACACTGAATTTCACATTTTGGTATACCCATTCCCATTGCAACAGAAGGAAGTTGTCAGATCAAATGAAACTACTTCACTGAATTCATACATCTTGGCTGTAAACAACACTACTTTGTTTTCTATTCTTGGAATCATTGCCTTCCATACATGCTTTTAACAACTGAGGATGAACTGAAAGCAAACATCTTGTTCATCTTATTGTTAAACTTCTATCTTGGCAGTCAAAAGAATTGGGTAGAATCCCCTGTATCTGAGCAACCTTATTTAAGAAGAGAACTGCCCATTCAGGTACTAGGAAAGGACTAGAAACGGTGTCCCAAACATTTCTTATCTCACATGCTGATCAATTTAACATGAATGATGGCTGTTCAATACAACAGGAGCAACATATGTAATGAAGAACAAATATAAAATGTAAATACATAAACAAGCAAAGGATACATCCACAAAGTGCTGCTGGAATGTGTAAACTCTGTTTGAAAATGCAAAATCCTATAGACTTGAGTACAGTAATGGTCTTGTTACAGCACAGCTGGGTTGATACAGGATCAATTGCTGCATTTTCTGAGACACAATTGTCTTGGGAAGGCTATGGCTACAGTTTCTTTTGGAGGGGCTGAAGCAAGAAGTTAGAGTCAGCTTTGTGATCAAGAAGAACCTAGCTGATAGGCTAGATGAGATGCCATCCAATGTGACTAACCACACCATTAAATTCAACTTGCTGCTGTTTTGCAGGTGTCACATGACTTTCTTTTCTGTGTGTGTGTGTACCAGATTTTCATTCATAGTAAGAAACTCTCTTTTCTATGAAAATCTTAGAAATGCCATTCTTTCCATAGCCACTAGGAACAAAATCATCCTATCTGGCCTAGTTGGTCACAGCTGCAATATATAGTCAAGTTAGGGACATTTTGGCTGAGGTAAAAGGAATACAAATGGTCTATTCTTGCTGTAGCTATTTTCCAGGATGGATTTTGTGATAGGTGATGCACTATTTCACCAGAGATACAGATTTAAGTTATGTACACCCATATTTTGTCAAAGCAAGACTTTGTCATAAAATGTAAAAGTGACGTTTGTGGTCTCTGTCACTTTAAAGTTTTGTGTAGGGTTAGGGTTATGAAGTATTGTGTGTAATATAATCCAAGAACTGCCAGTGGAAGCACGTGATATAAAAATGAAATCCGTAGAGGATAGTTACATTACAAGAATGAAAGAAACATTAAAAAATAAGCGTAATAAAAATACAAATTCAAATAATTTCTTACTATGCAACGATGTCTTAATGTACGTGCAGAGAGTAGTAGTACTAAGTGCACTACAGAAACGAGTATTGCAATAATTTCACAGTGAGCATCAGGGAATGTCCAGAATGAAAGCTTTAATGAGGAGCTTTGTATATTGGCCAACTATGGACAAGGACATCGAGAAATTGTGAAAGCATGTGGAGGTTGAGTGTTGGCAACCAAAGCACCACCAGTAAAATACCAATTGTCGCCAGAGACTGAGAGCCCATGGCCCAGGATACATATCAACTACACTGGACTAGTGAACGTCGCATACTATCTAATCGTTGTGGATAGCTATACAAAGTAGCCAGAAGTATGCAGATGTAATAAACCCACAGCAAAGACAACAATAAAGTTCCAACTCGAGTTTTTTGCTCAATACAGTATTCCAGACACATTAGTTTCAGATAATGGAACACAATTCACGATACATGCCATAAAGCACATCTTTACCCCACTCTACCACCCGAGGTCAAAAGGGCAGGCGGAAAGATTTGTCAACGCGTTCAAAAGAGTTCTAAGAAAGCTAGGAACAAGCTAAATAATGATGAGGCACTATCAAAATTTTTGAGAGTATATAGAATAACGCCAAATCCAAAAACTAATTCAGGAAAGTCACCAGTAGAGTTAATGTTCGCATGTAAAATAAAATCGATCTTTGATAAATTATCGCCGAGAAAAAATATATTTGAAGGAAAGACAAAAAAGACATTTGAAAGAAATACAAGAAATATTACAAAACATTTCGAAGTAGGAGATAAATTTCATTTTTAAAATTACAAAAATGATAAAGAAGGTTGGGAGGATGGCTGTGTAATCAAAATATTAGGTAACATGATGTATTTAATTAAAGGACAATGTTTGGAACATAAAAGAAACCTTAACCAGTTAAAGATGAGACATACAGAAGAACGATGGAAGTCTTCTATGATATGTTTGAAGTGCTAGTACCGAGAGATATTGAAACCCGTAGAACGAGCTTCAGAAAATGAAAACAGACTGAATATCTGGAGGTAGTAGTTAAACGAAAAAGATATTAAATTTTCAAAAAGAAACAAAAAACAAAATAAAAACAAGAGTGCTTAGTACAATGAAAAGAAAAAGTGCTGTGTGTAACGAACAATACTACCTTAAAAGTTGAGCAACAATTAAGATACAACAGCTAAAAGAAAAAAAGTGGGAAAGGTGCTGGAAAGAAAAAAAAAAAAAAAAAAAAATTCAACTTTCTCACAGTAGTCGAAATCTCAAAAGCGGGGATGTGATGAGAGTTACGACGCCCCCTTGTGAGAGATAGACTGGTCTGAGTAAAGTATAAATAGTAACAATCCGAGTGAATTCGAGGTTCAGAGTTCGGAGACGAGTAATGTTCGTGTTAGTTTGCAGTGAAGTCGGAAGGTGTCGGTTGGTTAGTTTACACCGAATATTGATTGTTGGTTCATAAAGAGATTTGTTAGTTCGTTACAGTGTTGTTACTGTTGCCTGGTTATCTTATTTATTGTACGTAACAAATTACATTGCAACAAATGACCATGTATCGTGCCACACGAAGCGACTGACGTCTGCGGTGGGACGCTGCGTGAGTAGAGACAGATGACGAGGGAAGCGACGATTGTGGACTTGAAGTCAGCATATTTGCTAGTGTGAGAGAGAAACTGTGACAGTATGAGCTGGTGCGATACAAGGGCCAGACATAGTGTTTGACTAGGCTGAGTTTCGGGCTAAATTCCGCGATCATGGCGACAGTGCTCAAGTCTATCCTGGGAAAGGTGGACAGGATAAGGGCTACCAGTTCCTATATAGACAACATCTTGGTAGATAAGACTGTAGTGTCTGCCACACACGTTGTAAGTCATCTCAAGGTGTTCGAGCTGATTGTGAATCCACCGGAGCCAATGGTTGGACGAGCCGCACTGAGCCTCAGGCTTGAAAGAAATAAAACAGACTCATTGGTGTTTCGGAGGGGAAATGAAATTCCGGAACTGGGTGCCAGCGTCAGCAGAAGAGAACTATTCTCGATGTGTGGGAGGATAGTGGGACACTACCCAATCATGGGGTGGCTACGGACAGCGTGCGGCTACATGAAGAGACGAACAGAAGGGGAAAACTGGAGAGACAAAGTGGAGGATGCGGGAGATCCTAGAAAGGACAAGAGCAGAGGACCTAGTAAGAGGGAACTGGTACATGCCCAAATTGGAGAATGGGACCGTATGGTGCGATGCAAGCAATAGGGGTTGTACTGGAAATCTGAGGCGTCGAAGTGGAGGCTCAGAGTGAAAAAGGCCTGGTTGGTGGAGCCGGAAGATTCGAAGCAGGGGATAGCTGCAGTGAGTCGGTTAAGTGACTCGACGCTAAGGAGACTACATGCTATGCATCATATGGGCATGGATAGAACCCTGTATCATTCCAGGGTGGGGTGATGCTAACTTTACTAGGCAGAGCATCCAAAAGGTGGTCGGGAATTGTGATAGGTGTCAATCCATTTACCCTACTCCAGGTGTGCATGAGCAGGGAAACATCTCGGTAGAGCACAACTGGAGACGATTAGCGGTGGATGATATGTTACTGGTAGGGGATGTATCTCTTGATGGTCGACTGTGGGCCGGGTTCGATGGCCATTTGGAGGGAATTGAAGACAGATACTGCAGACGAAATTGCACGTATCCTGTATGAGATATTCATGGAGCGGAGCCCTGTGGACGAATTGCTGATGGATAATGGCACTGCATTTCGTTCGGAGATACTGAAGGAGATGCTTGATAAGCGGAATGTGCACCGCTTCTTCAGAGCAGCGTACAGGCCAAGTAGAAATGGGATTTTGGAAAGACACCATTGTACAATCAAGGCCATGGTGGAGAGAGGGCGCATCTCACTACTGGAAGCAGTGTTCTGGTACAATATGTCGCCCCGATCAGAACAGGCCGAAGAGACTGTGCTACACAGTGCGATATTCAGATATGAATGGCGGCATCTGAGTAAACCATCAGAATGCCCTACAGAAGAGAGAGAGCCTGTCTTTGTGGAGCTGGGAGATGAAGTCTGGATCAAGTCTCTGAAGGCACGGAACAGTGACGACTGTTAACTCCAAAAATAACGTTTCTGTGGATGGAATGCTGTGTCACGTCTTGGATGTTTACAGGATTGTCGCTTTGACGGACGACGAACGTGGAGGGGAAGTGAATGAGGCTCCCTCCCTACAAGGATTACAGCGTGTAAGGCGTCCACCCAGGTGGATGGCAAATTTTGACGTGGAGTAAAGTGAAGTGATCTTTGAGATCAGTAATGGTGGTGGTGGTGGGGGTGTCGGGATGAGATGTGCCAGAAGGAAAGGGCTGTAACGTCAACGGTCAAGGGGCTTGACCGAAACAGGAAGGGTGGGAGAGGAAGTGAGGGAAGGGTCCTCCTCTTTTGCTTTGGGTGCTCGTGAAATTGACATGAGGCGAGTGAGCTGAGAGGGATTGGTTTTAGCAGTTGCTATCGTTAGGTACACGGGCAGGGCGTGAGTTTTGGATTGAGTACAGCTGGACGGCAGACGACCAGAAGTTAGGCGAACCTTTTCTTATTTCTCCGCATTACAGTTCCCTCGTACAACAGGAACCCGATTTGATAGTAAGAAGCTCCAGGACTTCCTTCACGCCAATGAGACAGTAAAAACTCGAACCTCTCCCTATCGATCTCAAGTCAATGGCCAATGTGAAACAACCAACGGCACCCCCACGAAGAACATAAATCTAGCACTTAGTCCTCTACAACTCGATAAAGGACAATGGTCGACGGCTCTTTTTTTTTTCCATGACACTATCGGCCATATGAGAACTCCTCTGTACAGCAAATGTCCAGATTTTCAAGATCATCAACAGTTGAAACCATTCTACCTGAATACCTCTATAGTGAAATGTCTGCAGTGGCTATCATGTTCTTGACATCGGGGTTACCATTTTATAGTGATGTTGATTAAGTGACATCCTATAATTTAATAAGCATGAGAGAAAGAGGGGTCACCATCTTGTACGTAAACGACTAGAAAATAAGAATTTGCGAGACGTTTGTAATAAGTCATAACATATTTATTACTGGAGGTAATGCGCTAACATATAAGGTTTGTAAAGAACGACCGTGCGAACCAAAGGAGATGGCGATGAACAGGAGAAGGTTCCTTTTAACGCGTCGCACGGTCTCTACAAAACATGTAATGTAGCATAACAGGGCTCGCAATGTGAGATGCGAGCAAGTGCCAGCAAAGGAAAGAGAGAGAGACAGAGACACAACCGTTAAATATATATAAAGAGTAGGTTTATTAGCATAGTGAACTGTGTGTCTGTGTGCGTGCATGCGACAATATAAACAATATATATTGATATATGACAGGCCTTCATGTGTATACAATAATATGTGTGTGTGTGAATGAGAAATACAGAGAATGGATTAAGTGTCTGTAACACATTAGATAAGCATCGGAACACATAGATAGAGAAATACCAGTTCATAGAAGAGTTACACAGTAGGTAGAATGTTCGTATGCAAGAGGTTGTGGCCGAATAGCAGAGCTGTGGTGTCACATGTCGTGAGTGAAGTTGAGGCTTCTATGCTGAGCCGGTTACTTGGTACAGAAGATTCTCGCAGGTTGTCCTGGCTGTTATTTTCGCGGTGGAAACAATCCACACAAACAGTGTTGAGACGGAACCGCGGTTGCTGTTGTGTACTTTGGTGGGGGTGTTGGCACTGGCAACGGAACTGCAGTAGACAGTAGATCGGTGGTGTTGACGTCGTCGCTGGAAACTGGCTGGTTGGTATGTGGTCAAACGACCAAACCTGTGAGAGGTCTGAAGACGAGACAAACTGGCTATTTATAGATAAAAAAAGGGCTCCAGAAACAGCACAAAAACTCTCTCTCACGTGACCTTAACAGAAGGCCACGATTGGTCGGTATGCACCCTGGCGCGAAACAGAACTGGGGATAAATGCCGCGCAAATAAGAGCCAATCAGGGTGGTGGACACAAGGGTCCAAGCGGTCAAAAGCTAGATGTTAGCCGCTACGTTATCATTTGTAAATAAATACCCGAGAGAGAGGTTTCACTACAGGTTAATTGAAGGAAAGCTTGTAACATTACATGAACATATTCTTTTGCGACCACATGTCTCAAAGCAAGAAGGCGAACATACGCGTGAGCGAGTGTATAAGTGAGTGGCGTGACTCAATGCTTGTCTAAGAATCGACGGGCAATGAGTAATTTCTTTATTTGCCTATCGATGGGCAATGAGAGAATTTCTTTATTGCCTTAGAAGGGCATACATAGAAAAGCACAAATGAAGGGCCAGGGAAAACAACGGACTGTCTTACAGGGGAAGGGGTAGGGGTGTTACAAACATGAAATCTATGATGAAAAACGGTATGAAGTTAAAAATTAAATGAAGTTAAAATATATAATAAATATACTGAAATATATATATATATGCACCTATACATACATATACACATACACATATTTTCCGTGTTTATTTTCA
>NC_068990.1:49779235-49780212 GCF_001194135.2 Octopus bimaculoides
TTCCGAACAGGTTGACCAGTTGTTCGTCATCAAAGACTAGAGTTCCCCCAGGACGTCATTGGACCTAAACTTTACCAACCCGCTATAGAAATCCGCAGTGGTAACCTCACCGCTGGCACTGCTCGCCCGGGAGAACAGAGTAAGCGCTTGTCTGCACTCCTTTTGCAATTCTCCCATCTTAGGTCTCCACAATTGTGGGAAAAGCTGCTTGGCATGCGGTGACCACACCTGCTCACCATCCAGGTAGTGCTGGAGGTATCTCAGCCTCAACGTGTGCTTGCGTATCATCAGCCAAGGCATCCCCAGTCCACCCTTTAATGGTTTTTGGCAGAAGATGGAGTGCCTCACACGTGGTTGTTTCCCCTTCTACAAAAAGCGGAAAAGGATCCGTTCTAGCTTGGTCAGCCACAAACTGGCGCAAGGCACGACGGTCAGGTGGTAAATTATTACAGATGCTATAAACACCTGTGCAACCTCAGCCTTCCCTAGCAAGGATAACGGCCTCCCAGACCAGGTCTGGGTTATGGCCGTCGCCTTACTCGCTACCTCACTCCAGTTCTTCTACACCTGGAGATCTGATGCAAACCAGATTCCGAGCAATTTAACTGGGCCCTCCGTCCAGAGTCCAACGACGCTATCAGAAGGCATCGACTTTCCACGCCAGGTGCCGAGTTGCAAGCCGACTGATTTTTCCTGGTTAATTTTTGCTCATGCCACCGCTTCGTATCCTTTGATGGATATCTTCTACACGAGGTGGCTGCCCTTCATCAGATACGATGGTGGTAACATCATCTGCATATGCCGTTACAACTCTACCATAACATAGATCACGCGGGTCCCCCCCCCATCGTCCCCAATCTCCGCAGTAGTGGCTCAAGAGCCAGTATATATAGGAGCGGGGAAAGGGGAGAGCCCTGACAAACCGAACGTTCAATTGCGAACAGGCTTGAGAAGAACCCATTCACTTGGAAAGTTGA
>NC_068990.1:49781896-49782785 GCF_001194135.2 Octopus bimaculoides
GGGGAGTCTTTCCGAGTAATTTCCCGCAGTAATATGAAATTAAAATGTTTCTTTTTTTTTTCTTTGAAAGTTACAATAGAATATGAGTTTTGTCGAGAAATGTGTTCGGGGAAGCCACGCTGGTGGAGTTTAGTGGGGATAAACTTCCGCAATGTGTTCGAGAAATGTATAGAAATTCTGGAAGTTTTTCTTCGCAGTAAATCCATACATTTCTCAATACATTGATTCATCGACGCAGGACCATTTCATTTCGCCCGATGATCCAGTCACATACTTTAGCCGTCTTTTGATACGGGACCAATAGGTCTCGATGTGGTTCGTGCAAGCGCCAGTTTCAGGGTCGACGAAATTCTTTGAATGGTTAACCGTTCTGTGAATGTAACCCAGCTGTTGTAAGTTCCTATAGCTGGCCCATTTGTCTGTATGTATTATAGTACCGGTTAACACATTTTCAATTATAACAGCTTCTAGTGTTGCTGCGCTGTAGAAATCCTTTTTTTTTTTCACAGTGGTTTCATAGCATCCAACAACCCACGTTTGATGGCCTATTCTCCCGACGTGACTCTTCCTTTTAAAGAGCAAGTTCTCATCTATTTCTACCTCATGACCTGGACCACTGAGCGGAGCTTTATCTCGAAGCATCTTCCCCGAACACACTTCTCAACAAAACTCATATTTTTTTGTAACTTAAAAAATAAATAAATAAAATAAAACACCACCACTTTAATTTCATATGTGGGAAATTACTCTGAAAGAAATCTTTGCAGAAAGGTGAGTAGATTGATTACACATTTTTTTCATTATGTTATCGCAGTTTTTGTAAGATTTGGCTGTTATTTCTAGCATGTAAATAGCCTGCTTGAGGCGGGATTTTTTTGTACGTATTTCG
>NC_068990.1:49782832-49786534 GCF_001194135.2 Octopus bimaculoides
AGAAACGGGGAGGGGGGAATTGAAATTTTGAATTTTTTTTTTCAGAATCGGAATCTCCATAGCCTAAAACGTGGGATTCCGTAAAAAAACAAAAAGAAATTTAAGTGGGGGAAGGGTTCCGTTTACATATCCTCCATCTGGCTCAAAAATTGAGTACGAAAGTGCGGCGCAGTGTCGATTGACATTGACGGATGAATGTTGGCTTTACCTAATATAAAACAACGCGTCTTAATCGTTGGGCAGCCATGATTAACGAATTGGACGGCGAACAGGACGAAGTTTGAATAAAAGCCTTCTTTTGAATTCATTGTCGACAAATTCCACTTTTCCTGTTGTCTTTATTCGGGTAAATCCCATGTTGATTTAATTGTTAATCCCATTTAGTTTTATTTCTCTTATGAATCAACATATTTAATCAAGTTCTACTTCCATACGACTGACTTGTGCACTTTTCTTGTACGAAATTTCACTGACAAGGTATATATTACACTTTAACACTTCATCTTTAACGAACTGATATTTCTTAGCAATATTTTAAATAGTTCTATTAAATTATCTAAAATAGTCAGAACTATTAAATTACATAATAAATTATCATTGTTGAAACAATGTTTCCCCGTACCTCACTTCTTATTTCGAATAAATAAAAATATTTAAAATAGCGAGTCTATCAAAATTCTCAGTTGATTTGTTCGCCAATTTCCGTAAAGAATTTGGCATTATTTCGATATAACTCACACCTGCACACACACTCCTATTGAGTTTCATGTCCATAAGTTGAATAGTGAAACACATGCATCTATTATCTTTCATATACACGCACAAACATACATATAAAAAAGATGTATTTATGTATGTACGTGTATATGAAAGATGTATGTGTGTGCGTGCGAGTAAATGTCTCTGAGTGTGTTTCATTATGCAATTCATGGACATGAAAGTCAATGAGTGTGTGTAAATAAATAAAAATTCCTTGCGGAAATTGCCGAACAGATCAGCTGGGAATTTTGACACACTTGTTACTTTGATCGAAAGATCGCCATATATGTGTGTATTTATACACACGCGCGCATCTACGTTGTTGGATACTGATTGTAACTATGGTATTTCACATCTATCGCGAACGAGTCTACAGTCTTCAAGCTGTGACCATTCTCTCTCTCTCTCTCTCTCCTCTCATTAGTATATCTTAGTTGAGGGAGATTAGACTATTTCAATTAGTTCGACCACGCAGATGGCTCCCTTCGTCGTCTCGTTCGAAGTCATCGTTATTGGAAGGATTGGCAGGACTGTTTGAGTGGTGGGAAAATAATCCGAGGCATTTGTTTCAATTGTTTGCATTTCTAAGTTCAAATCCCTCTGAGGTCAACGATACCTTTCGATCCTTTTGGTGTTGCTAAAATAAAGTGCCAGTCAAGTGTTCCTGTTTTCAAAAAGACCATCCTTGTGCCTAATCAGAAATTATACCCAGCAGTAAGTTTTAATAGTTTAAGGGATGTTCTCCCCACCTCTTATTTTATAGCTAAGTTTTAATAGTTTATAGCTAAGTTTTAATAGTTTAAGGGATGTTCTCCCCGACTCTTATTTTATAGCTTACGGTTGTAGACTGTAGAAGTTGTTGCTATTGTTTTTAATCCCATGTCTACCCTGATCGAGGAGACTTCATCGAAGACATTCTGGTCGTGGGCACTTTTAAAGTTTTAGTTACTTGAAACAGTATATTTGGACGTTTCCAATGTGTCCTTATTTGGATCTTTCCTGTTTGGTTGCCACTTTTCAATTTCTTTAATTTTGTTCCAATTGATTTCAAATTGGTGTAGTTTTGTATGCTCATTATTGACATGAAATTCATTTTCGCAATAAATCAATAAATAAACAGTTGATAGCTTTTAAAGTTTGCAATTTTGGGTAATTTTCGCTTATCGAAAGCCTCGGACACATGCCTGTTTCCATAGTAACAAACCAAACGCTTACGAAAAAGCGTGTTTACAAACCGATATTTCACGCTGTTTTTCTACTCTTAGATATACAAAATGTGTTCTTTTTTTTTTTTTTTCGCATGAAATGCATATTGAATGCGTAGAACTACAAAGTGTGTGTTGTTTACTCATTTTTTTACTTATTAAATGTTTAGAATACGTGCTACCATCGCAGTGTTGACATAATTGCTTTGTCATCTTAGGATTGCAGTCACGCACAAAATGCCAGTTTCCAAATCCTGTTTTCTGACTGGATAAAAATTGTCAAACTTTAAACCTCTGTAACTTTTTTAAAAAAATTCTGGGACAAGTGAATTAGGCCCTGACATTCAGCATGAAAAATTACATCAATATACCGAATTTCCCAAGACAGCAAGGTGTGACTTGAGGAAAATTCTATCATATCGAACAACCATGTATTGGTTTCTTCTTCAGCTCACTACTGTTTGAACTTTTTCCTTTTGTAATTTTATTAACCAAAGCTTTTATAACTTTATTATCATCTCTAGAACTTGTGAGGACATCAAATAGTGTGTATTGATCAGAAGCAGTAGATTAAGGAGGATAGGCAGAATTGTTAGTGTCACACACATTGCTGTGTGATAGTTTTAGTTACAGCCTATATGTTCTGAGATCAAATCATGCTGGAGTCAACTTCACCTTTCATCTTACTGAGGTTGATAAAATAATGTACTGATTAAATACTGTGGTCGATTAATATTCCTGTAATGCATATTATATATGAATGGATTTACAATAGACGGAAAAGGCAAGGTATATCTCTGAATCCCCAGGGGATAAAAAATGGGGAAAAGGATTTAAGTATTGGTTTGTCCAGTAGTTCCCAACTTTTTGTTGCTCAGCGTCATCTTTCACAGAATGGTGTTTTACAACCTCCTTATGTTTACATAAGAATAGAGAATAGATTATTTTAATCAAATGTGACCTTGTTTTCACAGCACTTAATTATATTTTCTTATACTATTCCATTTGGGATGTACTTTTTTTTCTCAATATTTGCATAGACTAAAAGCTATGTTAAATTTTTATGGAAAGGCAATAAAATTAATACTGGACCTTAGCATAACTTTAATTTGTTTTCTGCTCACTTGTAATTCAGAGCCCTACTTATATTCTAATCCCAATAAAAGTTTTTTAAATTTTTTTTTTAATGTGTTTAAAAAAATAAGTATTGTACTTGATAAAAGAAATTTCATGACACTTTTAAAAACTTACTATTCCCCATAGCGCTGTCATAACATTTTCTACCCATTTATAAGCTCACACTGCTCACAAGGGAATAAGGTGATTATCTTATGAACTTCACTAGTCCACAGCTGTTTCTCGTGTAAGATGCAGATAATCGTCTTATTCTTTTGTCATTTCTGTTCTTATTACTGCTCTGTACTTGACTAATGCTTCATTCAGAAGCATATGCAAATTGATGAGTTCTACACCAGTTTCGAGCGGGATCGTTGCCAGTGCCCCTGGACTGGCTCTTGTGTGGGTGACACATGAAATGTTTCGAGCGGGATCGTTTGCCAGTGCCCCCGGACTGGCTCATGTGCAGGCGACACATGAAATCTTTCGAGTGGGATCGTTGCCAGTGCCCCTGGACTGGCTCATGTGCGGGCGACACATGATATCTTTTGAGCGGAATCGTTGCCAGTGCCCCTGGACTGGCTCATGTGCGGGCGACACATGATATCTTTTGAGCGAGATC
>NC_068990.1:49786960-49791330 GCF_001194135.2 Octopus bimaculoides
GTGCGGGCGACGCTCCTGGGCCGGCTCTTGTGCGGGCGACGCCCCTGGGCCGGCTCTTGTGCGGGTGACACATAAAAGACACCATTTTGAGTGTGTACGTTTTCGTGCGGGTGACACGTAAAAGCACCCACTACACTCTCTGAGTGGTTGGCGTTAGGAAGGGCATCCAGCTGTAAAAACTCTGCCAAATTAGATTGGAGCCTGGTGTTGCCATCCGGTTTCACCAGTCCTCAGTCAAATCGTCCAACCCATGCTAGCATGGAAGGCGGACGTTAAACGATGATGATGATGATGATGTTGTTAGTATCTCAATGCCTAAGCAAAATACACACTAAACTGTCAGTTTTTTTTTTTAGTTTCTGTCTACAAAACCCACTCACCAGGCTTTGGTTTGCTCAGGGTTTTAGTAGAAGATATTGCTCAAGGTGTCATGTAATGGTTCTGAATCCAAAACCCTTGTGGTTAGGAGGCTGGCATTTTAACCACATGACCATGCTTACAACTGTTTGTATATGTATGTATCTATGTATGATTAAAAAATATTTTTGGTGAAGTGTTTTGGCTAAAACGTCAGTTTTCTTTTCAAGGAAAACCATGGTAGTTTATTCTACTGTGTCAGCTTTTTATACTTACTGCTTGTTAGTACTGAACCATTGCTTGTTTCCAAGGATTCTCCTGTTTTACTTCATTATAAGTGTCCAGTCAGTTCTTTTCATTAGAGCTTGATAGATTTGTGGGTATCTGAGGAGAGAGACAGTTTCTTTTTCTATCATTAGATTGTATCTATTGATGAGAAAAACTTTAGTTGGGGGCAGCAAAATGACAAAAACAGGGCTGACTCAAGATGCTAGCAACTCAAGAGTATCACATGCTTGGGGACATCATATCATGTGTTCAGGATATTTCCAAAAGTACAAAGAGGAAAATCTGAAAATACTAAACAGAATATTTTTTATTGTTCGTCATCATTTTAGTGTCCACTTCTTTGTGTTTGCATGGGTTGAACAAACTTTATTGAGGTAGATTTTTGTACAACTGGATGCTCTTCCCATTGCCAAGTCTCATCTGTTTCCAAGCAGGATAATATTTCCCTTTGGCCAAACATGCTTTTACCAAATATTGGAAATGAATGACACTGCATTTTCAAAAATCTTAGCCTCACTATGAATTTGTAAATTAGAAAATTCGTTATTTTTCTCAGAACATTTAACTTCACAGGTTCTTTATATACCAGGTTATTCAAAAAGAACGAACCAATTTCATTATGCAATGTTTTAATAAGAAAAAGTAATAGAAAATACCAGCTAAGTCATAAGTATTTACTTACAATCAACTTTTATTTCCTGTCTTACAAGTTTTCAATGTGGCCACCACCTGCAACGTGGGCAACATCAATGCAATAAGAGAATTCCTCCCAGACGCATATTAGCATATCATGATGTACTTGCAGTTTGCCTCTAATACTAAAAAGGTTCCTCGTCCTCACTCTATGTGGTTACTTAACTTGCTAAAGTTGATAACTAAATTCATGCAAATGGATGAGTACATTGGACATATAGTTTTAGAGAAAGATGGGAAATGGTGGAGTCATTAGAGCATTGAATAGAATGCTTCATGGTACTTGTTCTGATAATCCTCACTCTGAGAGTTCAGATCCTTTTGAGGATTAATTATTAAAATAAAAGAAAACTACTAATTCAAAGCAATGAATTAGTGCAACTGTTAGAGGATTAGGTAAGATTCCTTGTAATATCTGTTCTGGTTCTTTGTGTTCTGACAGTAATGCATGTGATATTTACAATAGATGGAAAAGGCAAGGTATATCTCTGAATCCCCATGGGATAAAAAATGGGGAAAAGGATTGATTTGATAGAGGGATAAATATAATAACTAGAATTTAAAGTGAGAAGTGTTTGTTTACATTCTTAAGTATTGGTTTGTCCAGTAGTTCCCAACTTTTTGTTGCTCAGCGTCATCTTTCACAGAATGGTGTTTTACAACCACCTTATGTTTACATAAGAATAAAGAATAGATTATTTTAATCAAATGGGACCTTTTTTTCACAGCACTTTATTATATTTTCTTATATTTATTCCATCTGGGATGTGCTTCTTTTTCTCTATATTTCCTTTGGATGAACATTAGTAGCATGGCGAGAATAGATTTGTATTCATGGGTGGCTTTCAGTTTTCTGGAAAAGTTTACCCATTTACAAATGTACAGATCAGATACATTGTCAACCTTCTGTAATGACAGTCATGTATATGTATATATATGTGTGTGTGTGATGATGATTTTCATATTTATTCTTAATACATCCTAACATCATTGTAAAAGGGAGAAGTTCTATGACAAACACATTCAAATCTGCTGAGATATTTTTGCAATAAATATGAAAATCATTGTTTCACATCTCACTGTACATGGTGCAGATATAGATAGATAGACAGACAACAAAAATGTGATGGCCATACAGTTTTCATTCTTTTTGTAAGTAAATTATTAATTTATTTATATTTACAGATCTTCTCAATGGAGCCACTGTCTCTGAATGTCACCATTTCTCAAGAGAATGGCCGAAGTATGCTTGCCAATTTTGATGTTGAGAAGAAAATTGGTAAGGGTCAGTTTTCAGAAGTGTACAGGGCCAGATCAAGACCAAATGGAAGTGTAGTTGCTTTGAAAAAAGTTCAGGTAAAACTTCAGAATAGTTTGTCTTGAATTTTTTATTTATTTTTGAAGTTCTATATTTTCTTGCTTTATTTCTTATTTGATGTTTATAACAAAAAAGTTCTCTTGTTTGACATTGCTCACCAGTAAGTTCAAACCTCTGACCCAATAAGCATGTTCACTCTCTCTTTCTTTCTCTTCTTTTTTTTTTACCATAGTGCACTGACCTTTTTCTTAGAGCTGGCTTTTCTCATGTCAACTTTTCTCCAGCACTTCCTTTCCTACTCTCATCCTCCATATTGTATTTGTCCCTAGGCACCACACTCAGGCTCTTCCATCTCTGTCTCAGCGGACCTGTGAAAGTTATTAGCACAACCCTGTCCTTGAGGGTAGACTATTAAAAAAAAAGTTGGGGTGTATAATGTTTAATATTGAAAAGCAAACTATGATGATAATTCTTTGTTATTTTAGATTTTTGAAATGGTTGATGCAAAAGCTCGTCAGGATTGTATAAAAGAAATAGATTTATTAAAGGTAAAGCCTGTTTCCTTTTTCTATTCTTTACACACACACACACACACACACACACACACACACACACACACACACACACACACACACAGCACACAAATATTGTGAAAAATTAAAATAAACACCAGTGTATATCTATATATATATATATATATTAGATCTCTGTAACAGAATACCATAAAGGGTTCCCCTGATAAGCATCCAATTGTACTTGGAACGTCCAATGCCAACTTGTAGGAATGAAATATTTATACTGGTGTTTATCTTAATTTTCTCCTACATATACTCTGTATATCATAGCCTGTAACACTACTAAGTCCAGTGGTCGACTAACCACTATACTGGAAGCTGACTAGATAATAATAATCTATAAGGAGCTCTAACTCATACAGTAGGTTTTAATTTCTAGACTGGGTGATGCATTGTGTTCTTGAGCAAAAAACTTCATCTCACATTGCTCTGTTATTACTTCAACACCTCACGTGTGGTACACTGTGCACCTGTTCTGACAACATTGATTTGATGGAGACAGTCAGTTTAATGTGTGGCACAAACATTTGATCACTATAAATAAATCATTTGTACAAGTCGTTTGGCAGAAACTGAACACTCATACGTCGTCTTTGACAGGAGAATCCATCATATTTATATATATATATATATACTAGCAGTATAACCCGACCTTGTCCGGGTGTGATTTATTACGCCATCTATGATAAGTCTTGCTAGGTGAAAATCAATTAAAAAAGAAAGCCTTACAACGAAAAAACCCTTATGATGTAAATATGTTCATAATTCAAAACACGATGAAATTAATAGGGAAAGTCTGAAGGCTGTTTTGCATAACATTATTAAGCGTGCGTTGATTTCATCCTTGTAATTGGCTATAGAAATGCTTGTGCAAAACAACTTTTTGTGCTGCCCTGATTATACATAGCACGGTAATCCCTTTTCGCAGGAGCTAGGACGGCAATTTGTGATGAAGCAATTGCTGGCGATCTGTTGCTACACAGTTTTGCCAGAATTCTATCAGATTGGGCAGATGTTGATGCATCATTTTGCATTATGTTCAAAGTAGCTTCTGGAATGTGGTGAATTTCTGCAGTTTGTTGCTGTCATTTTAAACCAGTTGCTTTCTTTCCCCAGCAAACTCTCTTCTTTGGAGGCAT
>NC_068990.1:49792516-49794059 GCF_001194135.2 Octopus bimaculoides
GGAAAATGTGGATTTCTATAAACTTTTAAAAAGGCTTCACACAGACACACAACTTCAGCTTTATATATTAAGATATATATATATATATATATATACATATATATATATATATATATATGAGGTGGTATCAAAAAGTTCTCAGACTAGTTATTTTTAATAAAAAATAACATTTTTACCTAAGTTTTAGCATCATCTCCTTCAAAATAGTCACCTTACAAAGCAATAATACTGGTTCCAGTGTTCCTGCTACTTTTGGAATCTGGCCTGGAAGTCATTTTCTGTAAGCAGGTCAAGGACCTTCTGCAATTTGCTTTGGATCTTGACAACGGTGTTAAAATGGTGACCTTTGAGCTGCATTTTTATGTTGGGGAAGAGATGGAAGTCTGCAGGTGCTAAATCTGGTGATTAGGGCAGGTGCAGAAGCAATAACATGTTGTTTTTGGTGAGAAATTCTTGAGTGAAGAGAGCTCGGTGACAGGGTGTATTGTCATTGTGAAGAATCCAATTCTTCATGCTCCACAGATCCAATCGCTTTTGTTGAATGTCCTCCTTCAAATGCTTCAAAACATAGTAGAACCCTCGATTGATGGTTCTACTTGGGGGACGAATTCTTGATGCACAACTCTGTGGATGTAATAAAAGTGATGAGCTGCGGCTCTGTTGTGCCCTCTTCAGTCATGGAGATGAAGGCTTCTTCTATATTGACAACTGCTGCTTCATCTCAGGGTTATACCCATAGACTCAACTCTTGTCACCAGTGATGATCCTCAACATGAAAGATGGGTCATCAGTGGCATGCTGATAGAGATCTTGACAGACTTCGACATGATGTTCTTTCTGCTCAGTGGTTAGCAGGTGGGGGACAAACTTGGCAGAGACACACCATATGTTCAATTCAGATGTTAGGATTGCCTGCATGGACCCATATGGCAGACCAACAACATCAGCAATGTTGTTGATTGTCCTCTGATGATACTCATGCAGAAACTGATAGATTTTCTTCGCATTTTCAGGAGTGACGATCATGATAGGTCTTCTAGATCGCTCATCTCCCGGGGACATTCATTTGCTTTTAAAGCACCCATGCCACTCAAAACATTGTGTATGACCCATTGCCTCATCACCATAAGCTTGCCAAAGAATACTCGATATCTCTGTAGCAAATTTCCCAAGTTTAACCCTTTCGTTACCAAACCGCCCAAAGCCGCCCGAAAAATATTTTGGTTCATGTGACCAAGCCGCCCAAAACCGCCCGTAATCACCTATTCATATTTAAATGAGAATATCTGAGCAAATCTCGTTAGTACATTCGTGAAAACACGTGATTATTTGTGTAAACAGTTCAGCTATAGTTTTGTACGACGATCAACATGTTTTTTTAATTTTGTGAATTTTGGGAGATTTTTTTCCAAATTTGTTCCTGTTGTGTTTTCAAAATTTGTAATCCTGACAAAAAAATGGATACGAATTTTATTCTGTCAAGCAGCGAGTCAGAATTCGAAGGATTTTCCGTTGAAGACCTTGATAAATCTAACTCTGTAAC
>NC_068990.1:49794868-49796945 GCF_001194135.2 Octopus bimaculoides
TTTAAATAATTTTATATTTTGTTGAATTTACCTGTAATTAAAGTCACTTTGTGACAAAAATTTTGGTATAGAATTGGTTGAGAACCTTTCGTTAATTTATCTTCCAAAAATCACATTAATATGTTGATAAATAAAAAAGTTAGAGTTGTTTAATGAAACCAGCCTAAATTTATGATTATGTTAGAAATTAATTGAAACACATAAGGGGTGTAATTTGGTTAGAAATATGGTAACGAAAGGGTTAATGCAAAATTTCATATTGGCTCTTTGTTTCTACTTCCTATCCATGACAAAATTGCAAACTACAGCATACATTTGATCACAAAAACAACAATTTCACAACTTGTGATGTAAACACTGTGATGTCACTCAGCACACTGAGTTCATTGCTAGCTCTCACTGTGCACACAACTGTGTGCTGCAGAACTAGTCTGGGCATTTCTTGATACCACTTTGTAAAGAGAGAGATAATGAATATTTTTTTATGCAAGCTATGATTGTTTTGTTTGTATCATATAATAGTTGTTGGTTCTTTCAGTTTATCTGTATGTGTGCATGTATATATGCATGTATCTTTGTTAATTTGTGTATGTGTATGTGGTGTTTTGCCTCTTAAATGAATTTTATATAATCCTTTGTTTTGTATTTTTATTTTCTTTACAATTTTTGGCTGATTTTTATTTATCTTTTATTTCTAATCAGTTTATCTGACCCAAGATAGAATTCCATTAATGAATAGACTGAGAAAGACTCTAAATAACAATGACATTACAAAGTACTCATCAGGGACAAAATGTCATATTAGTATTGCTGTAGACAACCTCTTGTGCTGGTGGCATAATAAAATGCACCCAGTCATGCTATGAAAGGGTTGATGTTAGGAAAGGCATCAGCCATTAAAGCCATGCCAAATAGCATAACCTACACAATAATGAAGATGGCTGGTTGTCTTGTCTTTGCTGCTGCTGTTTATACCAGACTAGCAGTGTAACCCAACGTCCGGGTGTAACTTATTACGCCATCTCCGATAAGTCTTGCTAGCTGAAAATCAACTAAAAAAGAAAGTGTTGCAACGAAAAAACCTTTATGATGTAAATATGTTCATAATTCAAAAGACGATGAAATTAATAGGGAAAGTCTGAAGGCTGTTTTGCGTAACATTATTAAGCGTATGTAAATTTCATCCGTCTAATTGGCTATAGAAATGCTTGTGCAAAACAACTTTTTGCGCTGCCCTGATTATACATAGCAGGAGCTAGGACGGCAATTTCTGATGAAGCAATTGCTGGCGATCTGTTGCTACACAGTTCTGCCAGAATTCTATCAGATTGGGCAGTAGATGTTGATGCACCATTTTGCATTACGTTCACAGTAGCTTCTGGAATGTGGTGAATTGCTGCAGTCTAATGCTGACTTTTTAAACCGGTTGCTTTCTTTCCCCAGCAAGCTCTCTTCTTTGGAGGCATAATCTATGTATATTAAACAGAACAACAAAAGTTATAATAGATGGCAGGGTCGGTAGTTTTCACATTTCTGTTATTTTTCAGATTAACACCTGCACGATTACCTAACCCTAAACCCTAAACCCTAACCCTAAACCCGAAAACCCTAACCCTGACCCTAAAATCGTAACACTAACCCTAATCCTAACTGTAACCGTAACCCTAAATCCTAACCTTAACCGTAACCCTGACCCTAAAACCCCAACCCTAATACCTTAAAATGTACATGCATCAAGGTATATTTGTAGAAAATTTCACGAAAAAATATTCATTTTCCTGGAAGTTAAGAGGAATTTAAGTGGAATTTCCGAAAATTGTCCCCCATCCCCTCCCAAAACACTTTCACCGAAAATTTTTATATATTCGGAATCTACATAATAAATAATATTTGCATAGAAAATTTCATTAAAATATATTCATTTTTTCTGAAAGTTATGACCTTCCAAAATCAGGGGGTACAACTCTGTAGTTATGCCACATTGACAAACATGAGTTATATTTTATTGAATGATTGTGTGCACTTGCACGTGTATGCGCTTGAGAGAGCAAGAGAGGAAGAGGGAGAAAAAGGAATA
>NC_068990.1:49798632-49810489 GCF_001194135.2 Octopus bimaculoides
TAATCTATGACATTGTATGTATCACTTTCTCTCTCTCTCTCCCTCTCCCTCTTTAACTCTTACTCTCTATATTTTTATGTTGAGCGCGTGTGTAAGAATGGCGTTCCAGGTAGAAGGGATGAAATATAAAAGTTGCTAGAAACAACAGCCAAATCTCCCTTAAATCACACAAAGTAAATGGAATTTTAAAAATCTAATTACTGCACTGGAAAGTTCAGATCGAGAAAATTCCATTGATGTAAAAAATTTTTACGAAAAAGTGGAAAATGTGGATTTCTATAAACATTCAAAAAGGCTTCACACAGACACACAACTTCAGATTTATATATTAAGATAAGATGATGAAAAATCACAAAAAGCAGCATGATACTATGAGATCCATGCTAGCATGAGAAAAAGGATATAAAATGATGTTGATGGTGTATTGGAAGTAATATTGTGTTTTGATGTTTTAAAACAGTAAATTTGTTTATTGGCCTGTGAACAGCATGTTGGTTTGTCCAGTACAAATTGACAAGTTAACTGTTATCATTGCAGCAACTCGATCATCCAAATGTTATAAAATATTTAGCATCATTTATTGAGGAAAATGAACTGAACATTGTACTTGAACTTGCCGATGCTGGAGACTTGTCCCGCATGATAAAGGTTTGTTCTATTAGTAATATTATTTGGAGTACAAAAGTGCATGGTAGACTGGCAGAATCAATGAAGTATTATACAAAAGGGGTCTGTAGACTTGTGCAGATACCAGGTGCCATACAAAAGAGAGTAGTTAGCAGAATCAGTGGAGCACCATTCAAAAATGCCTTGCTATATTTTGTTATTCACATTCTGCATTTAAATCGTACTTTATTGATCATTCTGAGGATCAATAAACTAGTGCCAGTCAGTGTTCTCTAAGCTGTATGTATATGTACACATTTTGCAATCACTGCACTAAAGAAATAATTGTGCACATATCCTGGGTGTGTGCACATACTTTTGACACTCATGTGTTGTTGTCCCCTTGCCTTGACATCACGTAATAGTTGTAAATTAGTGTTACTGTCATGCAAGCAGTGTCCTATGTTTCCAGTCTTTTGTGTAAACATGTCTGGTCATGGGAAAATATTACCTTATTTGGAAACAGGTTACAGTTGATGACAGGAAAGGCATCCATCTGTAGAAAATCCACCTTAACAAATTCCATCAGACCCATGTGAGCATGGAAAAGTGAACATTAAAATGATGATGATACTTTTGTCTCAGGAAATAAGATTTTTGCACACTGACCTGTAAAAATTGGAGGGAACATTGCAGTCAAATACTTATAAACTGTGTCCCCTATTGCAAAATTGCTGTATTGGTGCTGTGCATATCAAAATATTGCTACTCAGTTTAGTTTCAGATTTTGGCACATGGCCATTAATACAACGCCAGTGCTCCATTGCTGTTAATTTCATTGATCCTGAAGGAGGAAAGACGTCAACCACAGCAGCATTTGAACTCAGAATGCAAAGTTATAAGAAATGCCACTAAGCACTTTTTCCAGTGCTGTAAACAATTCTGCCAGCTTGCTGCCTTAAATATTGCCACTCATTTTAATTTAAAATTATGTGCTTAAAGTTCGAGTCCCACAGATTAGGTTTAGATTTTAAACACATGCTCAAAGCATAAAAAGCTCTGCTCAGTATTTGGAAACAGTTGAAGTGAATGTTGCTTCTCACCATAATTTGTGCTAGTGTTTGAAACCAATATTGCTGTAAAGCAAAGCTGACAGAGGATAATTCTGAGACTGGATTAATTTCATTAACAGCTAGCTTAATGACTTCTATATCTTGTTATATTTGATATACATCTACATTGTTTTACGCAGCCTTCATTTTTATTTCTCCCTCCCTCTCTACCTTTCTCTTTCTCTTTCTCTCACTCTGTTCCTTTTCTGTTATCCCAGCATTTCAAACAGCGTAGCCGGCTGATTCCTGAGAAAACCATCTGGAAGTACTTCATTCAGATTTGCAGTGCCCTGGAGCACATGCATTCTCGTAGGATTATGCACAGAGGTAAGGTAGCTAGTTAACTGCAATCTCTTTTATTTCCAACTAGTAACAAGACAGTGGCATTGATAGCCTAGTTATAGAGCTCTGATGTTTTATAGTATCTATCAGGTCATTAAGAATGAAATGGCTGATTTTGAACTGAAAGTTTATTTTACTTTATCTCAACAAAAAGCAATGCAATTAATCAAAGTATGCACCTAAATTAGCAACACAATCTTAGCATTTTATCAATAGCTTATTTATGCTGGCAGTGAAGAATTCTGGAGAACAAGAGATGATGAAATTACGAAAGGTTGTTTTTGCATCTCCTTCAGATTTGAAGTTTTTTCCTTGCAAAAAGTTGTCTAATGCCTGGAAAAATGATAGCCAGTTGGGGCAGGGTCTGTGAATACGTTGAATGACAGAGTACTTCCAAGTTCAGTTCCTATAACTTGAGTAGCGTTCTTTGTGCAACATGTGGTTGAGCATTGTCTTGCAAGAGAACTGGCCTGTCTCTATTGACCGATCTCAGTTGTTTAATTTGCAAGTTCACTTATCATTTCATCCAATTGGTTGATACCAGGTCTCAAGAAGCTGTAGTGGATGACACCAGCGTTACACTATCAAACAAACACCATTAGCTTTTTTTGGTGAATATTCTTTTTTGGATTGTGTTTTGGCACTTTGTCTCTATCCAACTACTGTGCAGAATGCTTGCTAATATTGAAAACAATCCATTTTTCATTATACATAACAATACGATGCAAAAATGGTTCGCTTTTATACCATGACAGCAAAGAACAGTAAGTTTCAAGACGTGTCATTTGATGCTCGTTCAGTTCATTTGATACCCAATTGTCCAGCTTCTTTACCTTGCTGATTTGTTTCAGATGGTTCCAAATACAGTTGGAATTGAGACATCAAACCTTACTGCTAACTCAGGTGCAATTTGAGATGTATCTGCTTCCACTGTTTCCAACTCATCAATACCCACCTTAGTCTCAAGTCTACCACAGGGCTTATTTTCAAGAGTAAAGTCACCCGACTGGAACTTCTCAAACATACAGTGTGCTCAGTCACCACATCTTCACCAAACACCTCATTGATGTTTCAAGCTGTCTGGGATGCATTGGATTCCATGGGTTCACAAAAATTGATTTACAAGACACCATGAATTGCATTTCAGAAAGTGATGATATAACTCTTCAATGTTGTAAAACAAAGAATTCTCAGGATAATACATTAGAGTTAATGACTGTCAAACTTGGTGCATAAGAAAATTGGACATTTCATTCTTAATGACATGATAGTATGGTGCTTCATTGTTCTGGAAACCAGTGAAGCTAACGTCAGCTTTGTCTTTTATTCTTTGTTAGTGTCATAGAATGATGTTGCTAAAATAAATAACACAACACAGAGATTACAAATGATTTCATTTCATATAGGAAATTTATGTTATTACTAGCAATGCACCCGGGTGTTATGACCTACAGCCACATTGTATTATTTGTTCCTTATTTATGGACAGAATTGGCACATGAGGAGTATGAAGCAAACAACTATTCTTTATAGACATGTTTTTCAGTCATTTTCTGATGAACAATTCTACAGTTTTACATCATCTGGAAAGTCATTAGTTGAACTATTAGTCCTCTTGCATTCTGGGGGGTATCAGAGCGTTTGAGTGACATTAGACCCCAACAAACGCCCATAAATTAAATGCATCTATCTGGGACACGATCATGACCTGTGCCTAACAGCCATGATTGTGGCCCGTCACGCTTTCTGTTAAAACATACCCTTTCATCAAAAGGACACAGATTTACAGTATTTCAGGAAGAAAGACAAAAAATAATGTGCTGGGTCTGCTACATCAGAGGCAACTCTGGGCTAAACAAAACACAGACAAACATACTTCACATTAAAAGATTATCTACTAAATACTTATAAAGTTGACGGTATGTCTTCAAAGTTTCATTTCCTGGTAAAACTCCATGTATTTTAAACATTTTCTCATTATGCTCTATCTAAGGCATAAAAATTGTTCAGGCAGCTAAAGACCTCAAAATTGTGCGACCCAATCTCGGTTTTGAGGTTATTTTTGTAGTAAAAAAGAGTTGTACAAAAAACATACTTTATTTGGTAGCCGAAAGATTACTAAATCTTTTGATACCTTGTACATCAAAATCAGCAACTCAGTTTTCAAATCCATGAAGAACATACACAAATGTTTTATATATTAAGAAGATATAGGAATCTGTATTATTTCATTTCCTATAGGAATCTATATTTAGCTTTGCTCAAAAATAGTTTTAGACTAATATCTTATGTATCTCACATTGCAGCATTAGTAAAGTAAGAGCCACACATATAATCTCTCTCTCTCATTCCCCCTTCCCCCCACCATTCACATTATTTATAGTTAAGTCAATATCTATGAAATCCAACTAGGTTGAAACTGCAGCCTAGTGATTAGGGGTGTTCAGTTCATGGTAATAAGATTGTAGATTCAGTTCTTGAATAAGGTAACATGTGTTCTTGAGCAAGGTATTTCATTTCACATTGCTCACGTCAACTTAGCTGAAATGAGTACCAGCCATGGTACTGGTGCAGGATATTCTGCAGGGGCAGGGGGCGAGAGGGTTCCTGTGTATACACATGACTACAAAAGCACCTAAAATAATTAGCAAAGCATGGGACAGGTTACCAAGCCATACTCATTGGCAAGTGATGCCTTACTGTACCATACTTGATATGTTGAGCCTGTTTGTCAAAAAATATAGTCATGATATGGAACTAACATTAATCAATTAAATTTCTGAGGTTGAAAATAAAGATTATGTACAAAAAAATTATCAATATTTTATTAATATTATTTTACACTTTTAATCCAAATAGAAGAGTCAGGGCCCATATTTTATGCAGGACCTCTCAGACATAGATTTCTGCAAGTTGATGTCTGTAGGGAGAAAATGTGAGTAGAGAGGCAGTTCCAAAAGTTAGTAGTTATTGGAAAGTATTCATACAGGATTTAGAGGCAAGTCACTTTAAGGATGGCAATAAAATGAGTGTTGTTTAGTCCAAGGCCAACTCTGCTTCAGTAGACATAATAAAAGGCATTCCAGACTCTTAGAACTACATTAGATAATGTATCTTTTCTTTATACTTAAGCTGATTTGACCTCAATTTCTAGGAGGTCAAGTGACTATGTAGATAGAGGCTCCTGCATGAGCTTTAAAAAAAGGAGTAGATGCATTTGGTAACTGATGATCGTGGTATACAGATTGTCATTTTGAAAGTGCAGCAATCATAGTAAATCAGAAGTTGACTGCAGTCTGTCAGTATGCTAAAGTGTGGGGAATGTTAGTAAGTGTCATTATCATCATCATCGTTTAACGTCCGTTTTCCATGCTGGCATGGGTTGGACAGTTTGACTGGGGTCTGGGAAGCCAGGAGGCTGCACCAGGCCCCAATCTGATCTGGCAGTGTTTCTACAGCAGGATGCCCTTCCTAACGCCAACCACTCCAAGAGTGTAGTGGGCGCTTTTTACATGCCACCAGCACGGGCCAGAGGAGCTGGCATCGACCACGATCGGATGGTGCTTTTTACATGCCACAGGCCCAGAAGCCAGTCAAGGCGTTGCTGGCATCGGCCATGTTCGGATGGTGCTTTTTACGTGCCACTCACATGGGGATCACAACTACAATTTCCATTTGATTTTCATTTTGATGTTGATGTCCTTGACTCAATAGATCTCCTCAAGCACAGCATGTCGCCCTACTATCCAAGGTACTTTTGAGTGGGCTGGTTATGCAACACTGGTGTAGGTTACAGCTGTGAACTCACTTTATTTGCCAGGTCTTCTCAGTCACAGCATACCCCCAGAGATCTTGGTCTTTTGACATTGCCTCTGTGAGGCCTGACGTTCGATGGTCATGCTTCACCACCTCGTCCCATGTCTTCCTGGGTCTCCCTCTACCCCGGATTCCTTCCACTGTTTGAGAGTGGCACTTCTTCACACAGCTCTCCTCATCTATCCGCAGTACATGACCATACCAAATCAAACGTCTCTCTTGCACGCCACATCCGATGCTTCTTATGTCTAACATTTCTCTCAGGGTTCTTAAACTCTGTTGTGTGTGCACACTGTCAATACACATCCAGCGGATCATGCTAGCTTCATTTCTTTTGAGCCTATGCATGTCTTCAGCAGTCACAGCCCATATTTCACTGCTGTGAAGCATGGCAGTTTGCACACATTCATCGCACAATCTACCTTTCACTCTGAGCTAGAGGCCCTTTGTCACCAGTGGGGGTAGAAGCTTTCTGAACTTTGCCCAGGCTATTCTTATTCTCTGAGCATCCACCACCACTACAGACTTGGTCACCTAGGTAGTGGAAGCTATCAACTACTCTTAGTTTCTTCCCCTGGCGTGTGATGGAGTCTGTTTTCTAAACATCTGTGGTGTTTATTACCCCTGTGCATCTGCTGCATACAAAAGCTATCTTCCTGGTTCATCTGCCTTTGATGTTGCTGCACCTCTTCTGTGTCCATAGCTTACACTGGGTACATCTTATGGAGTTTCTACCTACACCTTTTCTACAGATCGAGCAGGGCCACCTACCTGAAGGGATGTGTGATGTATTCGCCTTCCTACTTACTAGAACTTTGGTCTTTGCAACATTGACTCTAAGGCTCTTCGATTCTAAACCTTGCTTCCACACTTGAAGTTTCTTCTCTAGTTCTTGTAGTGATTCTGCTATGAGGGCCAGGTCATCAGCATAGAGAAGCTCCCAGGGGCAACCCATCTTGAATTCCTTTGTTATTGTCTGGAGGACTATGATGAATAAAAGGGGACTGAGGGCTGATCCTTGGTGGACCCCCTACTTCTACCCGAAATTCTTCACTATACTCATTTCCAATCCCAACCCTACTAACGGCTTCTCTGTATAGGGCCTGTACAGCCCTTATTAACCATTCGTCAATCCCCAGTTTCCGCATCGCTCACCAGATAAGGGATTAGTGGACCCTGTCAAAGGCTTTCTCCAGGTCCACAAAAGCCAAATATAGGGGTATCAGTCCAATGACTTTTTTTTCTAGAATATTTTTGCAGTATATCAAATATCTATGCACAAGCATACCGTCTAGATATGTGAGCATTACTGTTGTGTAGAGCACACTTGTACCTTGTAATAGGATTAGATGTTGTTCAGAAGCTTCTGTTCCTGAAGAAAAAGCATATTCATTGAGATAATAAACACAGTAATAAATAATTAGGTTTGCATAGGTCTTGTAATTAATATCCAAGTAAGATACAAGCAAATGTGGCAAAAAAAAAAAAAGAAAGCAGCAACAAACAAGAATACAAAGTCATAGATGCTGTACAGAAAAGAAAGGAAGCTAAATTAACATTTCAAGCAGTAGTCCTTTGTCAAGACAGAATGAAAGGATGGAAAAGAAAAACAAAACAAAAAAACACACCATGTCACATATTTGAATGGCAATTGAGAAGTAGTGGAGTAAAGAAGGTGTCTTTATTAAATTTTTTTTTTTTTTTTTACAAAATGAGTGAGAAGGGAGTGTACAGAAAGTATACATGGCAATCCTGGAAGAGTGAGGAAGGATGTGAAGCAGATTTATGTAGTGATGTGAAATGAAGTACAGTATATTTGTCCATACTGTGTGTGTGTGTGTGTGTGAGAGAGAGGGCAAGCAAGCAGCAAGTTATGAATGTATGAACAAGGTTGTGTTCATCTGGTGAGTAAGGCATCACAGTCTGAGTGGTGAAGAAGGGCAATATGAAGTATGTGTATCTGTATGCAGTGTAACATGGATCCTTCACCAGCTCCTGTGCCTATTGCAACACCTACATCACTCACTTCATGCACAATATCACCACCCTACATAGACTTCGGTCATTTTTCCATGTTATGGATTATTCATCTGCACTTCTGAAAATGTTGTATCAAAGACCAACTCTGTGGTTTATTGTATATAGGGAAAACTGGTTGGAGGTTAGCCAATCATTTTAAGGAACATTTATTGGGTGTTTGAGACAACAACACTGGATTACTCAGGTCTGTAGCCTACCACTTTAAATCTCCAGACCACTCACAAGTGCATCTTGCTGTCTGTTAAATTATACAGCATCATGGTCCTCCTCTTCCCTTGCTTTATCATGAACAACAACTGATCTACTTAAACACAGCTGCCTCTGCCAGTATTAAAAATAGACTTGCTTTCTTCTAATCCACTTCAAACACATGCATGCATGCTATACTTCACCATTCCTTTTCTACCTATACTCTCACACTGCATACAGACACACACTCCACATCACCTGCCTTCTCTATCCATACAACTCACACATACATCCTTCCATCATACACTCATACTCTGATATCTTGCCCACACCATCTACTAACACTTTGCATTACACATCATACACATATTTGTACATAGGCTTACACTTAATTCCTTATTCATTCACTTCACATCACTACTTTTTATATATGTTACACATACATAAAATTCTATTTAAATTTGTTTTAATTAACTTTAAATTTCCCTTTCAGACATAAAGCCTGCCAATGTCTTCATTACAGCACAAGGAAAAGTAAAATTGGGTGATTTAGGTCTTGGACGATTTTTCAGTTCTAAGACTACTGCAGCCCATTCTCTTGGTGAGTAAAACGGAGGACATATCTATGTAAATCTAAAGTTTTTATTTGTTTCTGTATGACTTCGTGGTTAAAAACATGTTTGTTTTGGAGGGTTTTATTTTAATAAGCAAGCAATGAATATTGCAGAATTGGTGAAGCACCAAGTACTGTATTTATCATCATATAAGATGCACTCTTACATAAGGCACATTTATTTTACAAGTATAGTTTGTGGAGAAAAACAAATTTAATATATTTCATCATATACTTAATGAAAGATATTTTTAAATGGCTTTGTAAAGGTAAATGTATGATTCTGTGCATGTCTATACAATACTGTGACTGAAATAAAGTATGACACCATAAATATTTGATATGTTATACAAGTACTCTGTTTCAATTTTATCTTCTCAGATCAACTGTGTAATTGTTTATATTTTGACCAAGAGAATTTCCATACAGGGTGTAAAACTCATATTTCTTTCTTTGATGCTTTTATCTAATCATGATTAGCCAGCAGGGTAGCACATGGCTACTGTGGTTTTGTTATCCACTCATTGCAAATAGCTGATAGGGAGATGAAAATTCAACATTCCTTTCCTCTTTGTAGGAGAAATTTTCATTTAGATAATTAAAAAAAATGCAGTCATTAAATAATGTAAAATGCATACTGGGGAAAGAGATATAATGACATAACTGCTGACATACTTGTAAGAACACTTTTATAAGTTTGTGCTAATGTTCTGTGATATTTTGGCTTGTTTTTAATAATTTGTTGTTAACAACAATTATTGTATTGAGGGAACTTATGCTTATCCAGTTCCCTAGCCTATGGTACCTGGTCTCCTATCCATAATTAGTTGCGGGACAATTTTTTGATACATTTAAAAATAAATGAAATGCATCTTGTATGCTAGCAAATTCAATATATGTAGTAACTCAACCTGCTAAAAGCAGCAATCAAATCTTCTTCAAGTCATTCACTATTAATAAAAAAGGAAACATTGGGTTTGAAATTGGGACCATTTCAAATTGTTTAACATGTAATCTCTACCTCAGTATTAGTCTGTAAAATCTAGAGAACCACCCCAAAAAAGGAAATTGAACTAATTCATAACCAATCATTCTAAAAACATTTTATCGAGTACAGACATTGCTTTGTGGTCTCAGGTTTAGTCCTACTGCATGGTAGTTTTGGGTAAGTGTCTTCTACTACAGCGTTGACCTGACCAAAGCCTTGTGAGTTGATTTGATAGGAGGAAACTGAAAGGAGACTGTCATATATTTATTTGTGTGTGTGTGTTTGTTTACATCTGTAGTTGTCAGTTCCTGCAGTCTTGAATCATTTTTGTTTGTTTTTTTAATGTAATTTTTATTATTTTCCTGTTACAGTTGGAACTCCCTATTATATGTCTCCAGAAAGAATACATGAGAATGGATATAATTTCAAATCAGATATTTGGTCCCTTGGGTGTTTGTTATATGAGGTAAGCTAAAGAAAGAGCCAAATCTCTTTCAGATCACACTTTATCATCTTAAATACAACGTGACACATTGGATAATGTTATCTCAGATACACCAGGTATAAAAAAAGGGGGCAAGATGGCTTTTGATGACCTGTTGTTAAACAACTCAAAACATCTGGCAGATGTAGATGTATGGTTCAGAAGTTCACTTCAAACCCATGTAGTTTCAAGTTTGATCCTATGGTGTGGCACATTGAGCAAGTGTCTTCTTCTATAGCCTCTCATCAGCCAATGTTACTTTGTGAGTGAAATTTGATTCATGGAATCTGTATTGATGCCCTGTGTGTGTTTCTTGGCATGTGTCTTCCCACTGACAACACTTAGGTACTGATGTTTATATCACCCATAAACAAAATGCCTCTCTGTGTGACCTTTTGGAATAAAGTATCTTACTTGGAAACTAGGGTTGTCATCTAGAAGGGCATCCAGTTCTAGAATACTGCTCCAAAAAGTTTCATCGAACTTGCGCCAGCATGGAAAAAGCAAATATAAAAGTTATGTTGATGATAATGATACATTATATATGAGAAAAATGACAGAATATTCATAGCTGATCTAGGTCAAACATTAACACATTGTTTAGTATATATATATAGTAAATGTGAAAAAGCGTAGGTGACTTAACTCATGGATGAGACAACCAGCCAAGAGGTTGGTGGTTCATATTTTGTCAAGGGCACTACATTGTGTCAGTGGTCATGACACCCAACTCACAAGTGGACCAGCTTACCGAGTTGAATTTGTTATTTGGTCCCAGATGAAGACTGAAGAGAGAAACAAATGAATTAGTTGATTCTGTACTGAACAACCATCAAAGGGGTCACCTGTTTGTACTGCATCATTACATTGTATTGGTAGTGTGGCTGAGGGATGTATGTGCCCCAGACGACACTTTTAGGCCTTTTGTATAAGCCTGTATAGGAAGTATCAAAATAAGTGGTTTTTTTAATGTTGGAGTAACTTCAACTATAGCATATGTCAGAGATATTGCGAATAATTGCACAGTGTAGGCAGTCTGTCAACCTTTGTAACATAAATCTGTCACAATTTAGGTTAGTTGAAATATGCTTGTTGCATATTTCAGTTACTAAAGGCAAATACACTGCAGTTACCATGGAGAAAAATCTCTCTTATGGTAAAAAGGTGTGCAAACACCAAGTTTGTTCAGTGTTGCCCTCTCTCGGGAATCTCAGATATCAATGTTTCAAGTTCACTGTCGATGAGATGTACATAAGAGAGGCAACTCCATACGAACTGAATAAAGCTTATAGCTTTATATCATCATCATCATCATCATCGTCGTTGTTTAACGTCCGCTTTTCATGCTAGCATGGGTTGGACGATTTGACTGAGGACTGGTGAAACCAGATGGCTACACCAGGCTCCAATCTGATTTGGCAGAGTTTCTACGGCTGGATGCCCTTCCTAATGCCAACCACTCAGAGAGTGTAGTGGGTGCTTTTACGTGTCACCCGCACAAAGGCCAGTCAGGCGGTACTGACAACAGCCACGCTCAAAATGGTGTATTTTATGTGCCACCCGCACAAGAGCCAGTCCAGGGGCACTGGCAACAATCTCGTTCGAAAATCCTACGAAGGCCAGTCAGGCGGTACTGGCAACGGCCACGCTCAAAATGGTGTATTTTA
>NC_068990.1:49810844-49818495 GCF_001194135.2 Octopus bimaculoides
TATCATCATCATCATCATCATCGTCGTTGTTTAACGTCCGCTTTTCATGCTAGCATGGGTTGGACGATTTGACTGAGGACTGGTGAAACCAGATGGCTACACCAGGCTCCAATCTGATTTGGCAGAGTTTCTACGGCTGGATGCCCTTCCTAATGCCAACCACTCAGAGAGTGTAGTGGGTGCTTTTACGTGTCACCCGCACAAAGGCCAGTCAGGCGGTACTGACAACAGCCACGCTCAAAATGGTGTATTTTATGTGCCACCCGCACAACAGCCAGTCTAGGGGCACTGGCAACGATCTCGCTTGAAAGTCCTTACACATGCCGCGGGCACAAGTGCCAGAAAAGCGATGCTGGGCACAGGTGCCATCACAATTTCGATTTCGCTTGCCCCAATAAGTCTTCGCAAGCTGAGTTTCGTGTCCCAATGAAGGAGACGACGTTGGCATGGGTACCAGTCGTCGAATTTAACTTGATTTCAATTTCACTTGCCTCAACAGGTCTCCGCAAGTGGAGTTTAGTATCCAATTTAACTCGATTCCGATTTCGCTTGCCTCAATAGGTCTTCGCAAGTGGAGTTTAGTGTCCAATTTAACTCGATTTCGATTTCACTTGCCTCAACAGGTCTTCGCAAGTGGAGTTTGGTGTCCAATGAAGGAAGGTACGCATAAGTGGACTGGCTGAGGCCTTAGATTTAGGTCTCACTTGGCTTGCTGGGTCTTCTCATGCACAGCATATTTCCAAAGGTCTCAGTCAGAAGTCATCCAAAGTTCGAAGGTCGTGCCTCACCACCATATATATATATATCGGGTGATCTACTAGCATAAATCAGTCAATGTGTTGGCTGAATTATATATAAAGCTATAAGCTTTATTCAGTTCATTCAAAATTGCCTGTCTTTGGTACATCTCATTGACAAGAGTCAGTAAACTTGAAACATTGATATCTGAGATTTCCGAGAGAGAGCAACACTGAACAAACTGGGTGTTCGCACACCTTTTTATTATAAGAGAGATTTTTCTCCATGGTAACTGCAGTGTATTTGCCTTCAGCAGTTGAAATATGCGAGAAGCATATTTCAACTAACCTAAATTATGATTATATGTAAACACTGCTTAGCGCCATTACTCTGATATTTTTCTTGATTAGGCGATCTACTAGCACAAATCAGTCAATGTGTTGGCTGAAATACACATAAAGCTATAAGCTTTATTCAGTTCATTCGGAGTTGCCTCTCTTGTTTGGCTGCTGCTTGTTTGTGAGTTCGATTTGCGTTATTCCCATGTTTTCTTGTTATTGCACTATTTATTTTTTACACTGTTTTTGTACCCGCTGAGATTTGAACTGTTGTCGGTCTGTTAACGGTAATTTTCGCCCTGTAGGGCAGAAAATTGCGAATTTGTTATTGTTGGGAAAAACTACTGTTGAACTTTTGAACTATGTGAATTTTTTAGCCTTTGTAGGGTAGAAAAAATTATTTTTCAAAAAATATTCTTTCAATTCCTTTTGAAGGAATTCATTTTGTAATGGAATTTAACATCATGTATGGGGAGCACTTCCCATAGATGAAGAACATACCAGGCAAGGAGGCTGACAATGAAAAGCAAGTGTTTGGGGAGAAACCCAGTTTCTCGGCCGCTGTAGGTGGGAAGATGATAGAGATAGAGGTAACAATAGCAGAAATATTTAAGTACCAAAATTTAGTGAAGGAAAATGGAAATGATAGAAAATTGCTACCCCTGCAGGAAATCATTCAGAATATAGCAGCAAAAATGGTAGTTTACAAAACTTATAATGTAAAAGAAAAATGGATTATGACTTGCAAAAGTGAAATAATTGAAAGGTGTTTGGCACCGATTTGGAACAAGATTGTATATGTCAGACGTGGTACAAGGAGTGCCATGGTGGAGGCAGTTTGCTAACGAGAACACAGCGAAGGAGTTATCTACAAGGACTTTAAAAACGAGGAGATAATCTTACTACCCATGTATTTGGGTAGAAGAACAGCAAAAATTACAGTAGAGGAGATACCAGTGGGGTACGAGGTAATCTGGATAGCAGCAGCCATAACATATGATATGGAGGAGAAAATGGAGATATTATAGATGAAGAAAGTGGCCAAAAATTGGAAAGGACAGACCTTTGAGATCGTGGTCCAAGCCTTCCCTGAAGTACTGGAAAAGTTGCCCAGTAGGGTATTTATAGGGGAGGGGCTGAGTGTGAGAGTTGCAGTTGAGGGGCGTAGGCCATGTTTTAAGTGTGGCGAAAAGGGCTACATCCTCGCTGAATGTGAAACAAAAGAAAAAGAGTGAAGCCCCTCCTCAAAAAGAACACCAAAAAGAACTGCAAGAAACGGGAGAAAAAGAGAAACAAATGGCAGGGATAGAAAAGGCAGTAGAAGAAACGAAAAGTCAAGAAGAGGAACAAAAAAAAAAACAAGGAAAGACACGACTCCAGTAACAGAAGAAGAAAAGGACTTTACCGTGGTTACATCCCACAAGAGGAAAAAGGCCCAAGCCCCGGACTCCCCTCCCCATACAAAGAAAACAAACAAGCATACTACAGACATGAAAAAACTCCCCACACCATACTCTTCGTAAAACCCACAGCCCATTACAAAACCCTATCCCAAAATGGAAAAAAAATTGTGCCATTTAATGAAAGAAATGAAGCACTGTCAAGAGTGATCAGAGCTCATTACAAAATCTCGAGTTTATATAAAGACAATAAGGATTTGCCACCTCACATCTGAATTGCGAGGATGGATGTGGGGTTATTCAATGAACTCAAAGGAAGATATCCTAATGACTTAAAAGATGTAAGACAAGAGCTGGCCGGTAGAACCTTTATGGTCAGTCCAGCAGCTACACCGCAAAAGAAAAAGGATGGGGAGGAAGCTGGATTTTTGCAGCCCCTTCCCAAACTTAAAATTTATGTAAGTATACTTTTACTATGGAGATTAAGCTAGGGTGTGTAAATGCGCGTGGCCTGGGATTGAAACAGAAACAAACTTGTCTCCTGGACAACCTTAGGTCACTAGATATAAATGGTTATGTTATTCGGAAAAATGGAAGTCGGGTATGGATGACCCTACTTAATCTCATCCATGGTAGAAAAGTATAGACTTCATGGCCAGGAGTAAATTTGTTTAAAAATAAATTCATAAATTGTAAATATAACATTTCATAATCATATTTTTAAAACCACTGTTTAAAGAACTCATAAACGCACTATTTGTTTGTAGTGTCCTGTGTTGTCCCATCTATGTATGATATATATTATAATAAAGAGTCATCTCTTAGGTACAACTTGTTGACAAGAGTCAATAAACTCAAAACATTGATGTCTGAGATTCCTGAGAGAGGGCGACACTGAACAAACTGGGTGTTTTCACTCCTTTTTACCATAAGAGAGATTTTTCTCCACGGTAACTGCAGTGTATTTGTCTTTAGCAGTTGAAATATGTGACAAACATATTTCAACTAACCTAAATTGTGATTATACATAAACACTGCTTCGCATCATTACTCCGATATAAATATATGTACATTTATATAATTTTAAGAGGGAGTCGCCGTGCAATATGTTAAATTCTAGTTACATCACTGCATTGTGTCTTTTACCCACACCTACTTTGTCAACCTATCTCTTTGTATGCACCACACCACAATGGTGGTATACATCATGACTGAACAGGTGTAACTCTGTAAAATTTGATTTGAGTATATATTTCTTTCGCATAGGGTCTGAACACAGTTCCCATCATATATTTAAGGAGTAGTTTCCCCTAATATTGTCCACTTTGCTTGATTACCATTCATGAAACAACAGCTCTTGAATCAACAGTTAAGTTTTTATTTTATTCAAATGTGACTTGGTTAATGTTCCTACAGTTTCCTCTTTCCTGTCAACATCTCGCCAGCTATACCACATGTATTTCAGCCAGTCTCCCTTCTCATTGCATAATATTTATATGATAAATATACTGATTAAAATGTACATGTGTATTAATATGGTATTAATAATTAAATATTATGACTTCTTGTAAGTGTGTTTAACTATGTGGAAACTAATATTCGTTTGTGCTGGGTCTGAACACAGCGTCCATTTTTGCACACCCATTATGCCTGCCCACCTTTCCCCACTACCACCATTTTAATTTAAATGTACATTAACTGTTTCCTTTGGCAAGTTGTATGCTCCTCCTGTACTATGTGTAGGGGTATATATTTTGCTTAATTTTCTCTTTGTATCATATGCATGCAGGCATCTGTATGAGTGCAGCATACATCTAAGGTAACTGCATCTATCACTGTTTGGACATAATACTTAAGCCATCCTGTGTAGCCACCCTATCCTCTCTTCCTGGTCAACTTACATACCCTATTCTCATACCCTCTTCATCCCTTCCTTGTTGGCTCTTGCTCTGGATGTTGTATGGGATTGAGGAAATAGTAATTCATTGAATAAAATATGTACCAAAGCTCTATGCTAGCTGGCAAGTATTTGTGCAGATCTTCTTTTCAGGTGATGACAAAAATTCCACAGCAACTGCCTTCCCACTGTCACTCTCAAGTACACACTTTCAGGGCTGCTACTATCAACATTGGCACACTGAAAGGAAGGAGTGCGAGATTGTTGAAAAGCTGGAGCAACACCATGTTGATGTATGTGGTGTGCAAGAAGTAAGATGGAGGGCAGGGGAGCCTCTGCTAGATTCCTCATGGATAAGAAACAGAGGTTCAAATACTTCTAGGTTGGCAGGATTGATGGAATGGGTGGTGTAAGCATACTGTTAGCAGAAAAGTGGGTAGATAAGGTAATTGAGGTGATCAGATTGGGTAATTAAGCTGTGTGATTGGGTAATTAAGCTGTGTGATTGGGTAATTAAGCTGAGACTTATAGATAAATTAATAATTACCTTTATCTCTGCCTGTGCTCCTCAGTCTGATGAGCAGAAGGACCAATTCTGTGAGGTCCTTTTGCAGGCTACCTCAACGACAAATGACAGATTTCGTTATTGTGGCTGGTGACTTCAGTGAGCATGTTGGACAACATCCCCATGGGGATGCTGTCCTAGGAATGAGGAGGGAAGAAGACTACTGGAGTTCTGTGATGCAAATGATCTTATGATCCACAACACTAACTTCAGAAAACCAGCCAGTCACCAAATCACTTAAAAGTCTGGAGGGCGTCACCAGGCAACATAATAGACAGATGCTTGCATATGCAAAGTCTTTCCTACGTAAAGAGTGTACAACCCAACATAGGTTACTAGTTAGTGACTTCAGAATTATAACTAGAAAGAGTCGGAGAAATAAACCATTCTGGAAAAGATTATAGAAGCTCAAAGACCCAGCAAACAAACAGAAATTCAGAGATGTCCTAATGGAAGCCTCTGACAAAAAAGAGGAAGTGTTGTGGACATATAGCTTAGAGGATAATTGGAAGCTTCTGTGGGACAATCTACCGAGGGCTGGTACAAAATCCATTCATTTTAGTGAAGTCATTTTGAGCGAAACATTATGAGCGAATGGTATTTTAAGCAAAATATATGCTATTGTATGTATTGTGGTTGATGTCGGCGATTGATGGGTGTTAATTTATATGACCTTGATGTTTTACAAGAAAGGTTATAAGAAACATTTGTAGCTAACTTATTTATGGACATTATTGTTTCAAATCGTGCAGAAACAAAATATCCTATAATGGTTTCATCTATAGAAAGGATAAAACTACTCAAACCACAATTACATAGTGTTGTGAATTGAAAGGTTGCAAAGGACAGTTGAGTACCTCATTGGATCCTGAAAAGGATAGAAATTGTACTGAGAAAGGAGAACACTTGCATGCTTCTGAACCTGTTAAAGTTGGTGAGGAAAAAGTTAAAGAAAATGTCTGCAAAGCTGCTGTAACAACACATGATCCACTGAGATGCATACTCCAAGGTGCTATTACTGATCTACCAAACAAACTTGCAACAAAGATTGGATCAATAGCAAAATTAAAATGTATCATACCTAGGAAGAGCTATGGGGAACTATCCTACCCCACCCCATCAATCAGCTGCATCCATCATTATTCCAGAATTCATGGCACGAATAAAAGCCTTACCTGGCTGAGAGACAATTGTCAATGATTAGCTGATGAAACTTTCAAAACGGCTACAAGTATTCTCCTACAAATTTTTACAGTGCATTCATTGATAAAGCAAAGTGTAATATTATCATCACCATCATCATCATCTGTTGTCCACTTTCCATGATGTGGGTTGAACGGTTTGACTGAGAACTGGTAGGCCAGGGAACTGCACCAGGTTCCAATCTGATCTGGCAAGGTTTCTATGGCTGGATGCCCTTCCTAACACCAGCCACTTCAAATGTGTAGTGAGTACTTTTTACGTGTCACCAGCATCAGCCACGACTATGATCTCACTTGGCCTGACAGGTCTACACAAGCACAGTGTATCACCAAAGGTCTTGGTTACCTGTCACTGCCTCTGTGAGGCCCAACGCTCGAATGATGCTTTTCATCTTCCACTGGCACAGGTGCCAGTCAGATGGCACTGGCATTGACCACAACTGTAGTTTCACTTGGCTCGACAGGTCTTCTCAAGCACAGCATATCATCCAATGTTCGAAAGGTGCTTTTTACATGCCAGTTATGCGACACTGGCATAGGCCACAGCATATTGCCAAAGGTCTTGGTCACTTGTCATTGCCTCCATTAGATCCAACATTTGAAGATCATGCTTCACCACCTCATCCCATGTCTTCCTGGGTCCACCTCTTCCCCAGGTTCCCTCCACTGTTAGAGTGCAACACTTTGCATAGCTGTCCTTGTCCATATGCATCATGTGATCATACCAGTCTCTCTTGCACATCACATCTAAAGCCTCTGATGCCCAACTTTTCTTTCAGGACACTTACACTCTGTCATGCATGCATGTTGACATTACACATCCAGCGAAGCATACTAGCTTCATTTCTTACATGCCCTCCCTAACACCAGCCACTTCAAGCTGTCACGACCCATGTTTCACTACCGTGTTGCATGGCTGTTCGCACATAAGCATCATACAGTCTGCCTTTCATTCTGAGTGTGAGGCCCTTTGTTACCAGCAGGGGTAGGAGCTCTCTGAACTTTGTCCAGCCTATGTTTATTCTTGCAGCTATCATCTTGGAGCATACACTCCTGCTACTGACTTTGTCACTTAGGTAATGGAAGCTATTGACTACTTCCAGTTTTCCACCCTGGCATGTAATGGAATTTATTTTCTGTACATTTTTAGTGTTAACTAGCAGAAATACCCGGCTTTGCCCGGGTTAAAGAGAATAATGAAATCTAAAAACGCCGTCTAGACTACGCAACCCTCAACTGTTAGTAGCTACGATACCATATTTCTACATTAATAACTCTCCAATCCATGCCAGCATGGAACATAGACATTAAGTGGAATGCCAGTCTCTCATCTAGGAGGGCCTTGAAATCAATGTTACCAACTGGGGACTATGTGTGTCGTAGTGATAATAAAAAGACCCAAAGGAGGTCTGCAACGAAATATTTTTACTCAACACTTTGCAAGTGAATCAGTGGAGGCAAAGATGCGTCTCATTTACTTGACAATTTATGCACCACATTGCAGAAATCAC
>NC_068990.1:49819656-49820216 GCF_001194135.2 Octopus bimaculoides
AGCTACCAATGGTACAACTGTATTCGTCTTTGCTTAGGAAAAATGACTAAATTGTGGGTGTGAAGTCCCCATGAAGGGGTCTTTGTAACTTCTAAGAAGAAAAAATTTTAGAAATATTACTTTATTTGTGTGTAATCTGTATGGTTAAAATTTCATCAACATCAAAAATATATGAATTTTCATGGGGGTTATGGCCATTATGCATAGAATATTATTTCCAAATTTCTTAAAGATCCATTCAATACTCTTGACGTAGTTTTGGATAAGAAAACAAAGACTAATGTGTGTGTTTGTGTGCATATATATGTGTGTGTGTATGGGTGTATATATGTATAGATATCTGTATGCATTTATATATGTGTACATATACATGTATATGTGTACATATACATCTCTCTCTCTTTCTTTCTCTCTCTCTCTTTCTCTCTCTCTCTCTCTCTCTCTCTCTGTATATGTATATATATATATACACACACACACACACACACACCATTAAAGTGAAAGTATCTGTCATTACAGTATCGAAATGTGATTGTTTCAGTTAGTGGAATAGTTTCATT
>NC_068990.1:49820527-49843237 GCF_001194135.2 Octopus bimaculoides
CACACACACACACACACGCACACACACATACACATTCTCATTTTTATATATATAGATTATATCTGTGCACCTTCCACACACAAAACTATTTTCTCTGTTAACCCTCCTCTGATTTTGCTGCACCTCTTATGTGTCCACAGCTTACACCAAGTACATCTCATGGAATTTCAACCTACGCCTTTTCTACAGATCGAGCAGGGCCATCTACCTGATGGGATTTGTGATTTGTCTGCTTTCCTACTTACTAAGACTTTGGTTTTTGCTAGGTTAATTCTAAGGCTCTTCGATTCTAGACCTTGCTTCCACACCTGAGACTTCTCCAGTTCTGGTAGTGATTCAGCTATAAGAACAAGGTCATCAGGATAGAGGAGCTCCCAGGGAAGCCTGTCTTAAATTCCTCTGTTATTGCCTGAAGGACTATGATGAACAAGAGGGGCCTGAGGACTGATACTTGGTGAACCCCTACTTGTACTCTGTATTCTTCACTATACTCATTGCCAACCTTCACCTTACTGACAGCATCCCTGTATATGGCTTGTACAGTTCTCACCAACTACTCATCTATCCCTAGTTTCAGTGTTGGCCACCAGATAAGGGATTGAGGAACCCTATCAAAAGCTTTCTTCATATCAACAAAAGCCAAGTACAGAAATTTGTCTTTGGCTATGTATTTCTCCTGCTGCTGCCTTACCAGAAATATAACACATCAGGAGTGCTTCTCCCTGGCACAAAACCAAACTGCATCTCATTTAGACTAACTCTCTTACCTAATTAGTTGGGCTATGACCCTCTCCGTGACTTTCATCACCTGATCCAACAATTTGATACCTCTAATTATTTCTATCTAAACCATCACCTTTACCTTTGTAGCAGTTGACTATGATGCTGCTATACCAGTAATTGGGTATGAATCCTTCATGTACCACCTGGTTAACTGTATGGGTGACTAGACCATAACACACACTGCCAGATATTTTAAGCATCTGATGGGTTGGAGCCTTTCCCTGTCTTCATATCCTTAATTGTTTTATCTATCAAAGTACTGTTAATTCAGATAGCTGGTCCTTCAGTTGGGTCAACTTTTGGCAGATTTCCTTCTCCCATTCATTCTCTTCATTTAGCAGCCTTTCATAGTAATGTTTCCAAGCCACTTTCTTTGCAGTATCATTAAATGCAAGTGAACCATCATCCATATGGGCATATTTCTCTCCTATGACGTTGCAATTTTCTCTCATACACTGTCTTGCAATTCGAAACACTTCAAGTCTCTGGTACTCATGTCACAGAACATTGGCCAACTTCTCTTCTACTTCCCCTTTGGCTAAGTATACCTCTCTCCTAGCTTCCCTTCTGGCTATCTGATACAGTTCTCTGCTACTCTCACATTTCCAATCCTTCTAGGCCTGTTTCTTTTCTCTAATGACCCTGGCAACTACACTGTTCCACCATGTCACCTTAGGTCAAGAGGGAACTTTGCACCAGCCACAGATCTAGTCAGCAGCCCTCAACAAGTTGTCCCATAGGAACCTCCAGTTGTCCTCCATTTTATATGTCATTATATCCTCTTCTAGTCAAATACTTCAAGTAACATGTGTCTAAATTTTTGTCCATTCAGAGGATGCTTAAGCTTCCAGATCTTTCTTTTCCACACTGGTTGTCTTCTGGGCAGCCATTTAGCCCTGATCCTGAAGTCGCTAACAACTAACCTATGTTGGCAGGTGCATTCTTCACCAGGGAAAGTTTTGGCATTTATAAACAGCCATCATACCTGTTTCCTGATGAGAATGTAATCAATCTGACTACTGTGCCCACCGGACTGGTAGGTAAATAGGTGACTGACAGGTTTCCTGAAGTTAGTATTGCAGATCATAAGGTCGCTTTACTTCCAAATACATATGAAGAAAGTTACACTGCAATATTCTCTAAACTGAAAGAACTAGAGCCTTTGCTAGATTCTATCTCCATCATAATAGATTTCAAAACTGCTTCAAGAAATGCAATAACATGATTATTCCCTTGATCAAGCATATCAGGATGCTTGTTTGGGACAAATCATATGGAGAAAGATTACCAACAAGGGTTTAAGAGAAAGATATGTTAACAGAGAAAATGTTTGAATGTTAATCAAAATTATGACCTGCACAGCATTTCTCTGTACAGATGATGTCATAGCAGGATTTCAAGCTGTGAGTTGGAAAATTAGGATGAAGATCTTGACATTATTTTCGATTATTTTGAAGATAATTATATTGGCTGCCTATTGGCAAACAACCATAGAAGAAAACCTAAATTTCCAATATCATTGTGGCATGTTTTTAGCAGGCTTTAGGTGGATCTCCCATGAACAAAAAGTGCTGTAGAAGGGTAGCACACTCCTTTTCAAGGCAGTCTGTCTTGTAGTCACCCAACAGTTTGGCTCCTAACAGAGGTTTAAAGAAGGGAAGAGAGCCTACAAAGGACAAAATATTTTGGAAATTGTTCAGGATAACCTGTACAAAAGAAGAGGAAATATGTGAACTTAGAAAGAAGGATTAAAAGCATTGTTGAATCAAGAGAAGATTTAGAAATTACAGATTATCTTAGACACCTTGCCTACAACATTACTTTTTGAATTTTTATTCATTCTAGAATTAATTTTTTCAATTTTAAATGTTGTGAATTTTTAGTTCTTTCTACAATAAAATGTGTTCGTTTTTGATAATGTTTTATTTACCTGTTGTGAAGGTGTTATTATTAGTACAAAAAAAATTGTAGATATCTAGTGTATTTTCATCTTTATCAACTTTGCTCAAAGCGTCTTTAAAAAAAACAGCTTGAAGTTCGCTCAAACTGACATCGCTTAGTGGGCATTGCTTAAAATGCACATAATTTCAACTTCTCTCAGCTTGACATTGCTCAACTTGACTTCGCTCAAACAACTGGACAGGCAAAGTCCCAGCTAGGCTGAGGGTGACATGGTGGTGGAACAAGGAGGTAGACTGCTATAAAAGCAGAGAGACAAGCCTGAAAAGACTGGGAAAATGGTGGAAGCAGATAATTTTATCAGGTAGCCAGAAGGGCAGCTAGGTGTCGAGTTTACATAGCAAAAGGAATAGCAGAAGGTAAGAGATTTGTTAATGTTCTACAGCGTTAGGTGTTCAGGATTGCAAAGCAGTGTATCAGAGAGAATAGAGATGTGGATGAGAATTGTGTGTGAATGCATACTAGTATGTTTGCATGTAGTGACTCAGAGAAGAAAGATGCATGGAAGTGTTACTATGAAAGGTTACTAAGTGTGGAAAATGCATGGCAGAAAAAGAGTCTTTCAAGTAAAGAAGCAGCTGAGGGACCAGCCATCAGAGTTGACAGCAGTGTAATAGATAAAGCAATTAAGGATATGAAGACAGGGAAAGCCCCTGGACCATCAGGTATCACTACTGAGATGATTAAAATATCTGGCGGTGTAGAATACAGCCTAACCACTCATAGTTAATCAGCTTAAATTAAGAATTGGATTAAACTAGATGAGAAATAATTTGGTTTTGTACCTGAGAAGAGTACCTCAGATGCCACCTTCCTAGTGACAGCTGCAGGAAAAGTATTTGGCCAAAAGTAAGCCATTGTACTTGGCTTTTGTTGACCTAGAGAAAGCTTTTGACAGTCCCTCATTCTCTTATCTGGCAGTCTCTAAGAAAGTTAGGAGTAGAGGAGTGGCTTGTTAGAGCTGTACAAGCCATGTACAGTGGTGCTGTCAGTAGGATGAAAGTCAGCCATGAATACAGTAATGGATTTAATATTCAAGTAGGGATCCACCAGGGATCAGTTCTCAGTCTACTATTATTTATCATAGTCCTCCATGCCGTAACAGAGGAATTCAAAACAGGATGTCCGTGGGAACAACTATTGGAGAAGAAATTTCAGGTTTGGAAGCAAAACCTGGAATCAAATGGCCTTAAAGTTAATCTAGTGAAGACAAAAGTTGTTGTTAGCAAGGAAGCAGATAAGACTCTGTTGCTTTCAAGGAAATGGCCCTGCTCAATATGTAGAAAAGCAGTTGGAAGTAATTCCATTTGCTGCACCCAGTGTAAGCTATGGACACATAAGAGGTGTAGTGGAATCACAGGTAGATTAACAGATAAAATTGTCTTCATATGTGGCAAATGCGCAGGAATAATAAGCACTAAGGACACACAGGAATTAGACTCTCTCAAATGCCCAGGAGGCTCTCTTGAGGTTGTGGATAGTTACCTAGGTGACCAAATTAGCAATGATAGAGGATACTGTAAGTATTGTCTGGAATAAGAATAGGATAGAGGAAGTTCAGAGAACTTTTACCTCTGTTGGCAACAAAGGGACTCTCTCTCAGGGTGAAAGGTAGATAGTATGATGCTTGTGTATGAATGGCTATAGTGAGACCTGGACTCTGAATGCAGAGAACATGTGTAAACTAGAGAGGAACGAAGGGAATATATTCTGTTGGATGTGCAACATCAGTGTGCATGTACAGCAAAGTGAAAATATATTGAGAGAAAAGTTGGGCATAAGAGGAATCAGATGCAGCATGCAAGAAAGACTAAGTTGGTTTTGATATGTGATATATATGAATGAAGACAGCTGTATAAAGAAGTGCTGATCACAAAGTGGATGGCACCTGTGGAAGAGAGAGACCCAGGAAGACATGGGATGAAGTGGTGAGGATTAATCTCAAGATGTTGGGCCTCACATAGGAGATGACAATGGACTAAGATGTCTGGCAATATTAAGTTCTTGAGAAAACCTGCCCACTTCAGTGAAACTGAGTTCTAGAAGTACTGTGGTCTCCACTCACATGTAACAACAATAAAACTTTTTCCACACCCTACCCCAACAAACGAAAGTACATATCTCCTCTTTCTCACATTTCCTCTTTTCATGTACTATGATTATGCTTATCTCTTGCTCCTCTATCCTGTTGGTCCCCACCCCAGATTTTACCAGTCACTGCATATACTCCACCCCAACATGCCTTGCATTCATGTGAAGTCTCTACTCGCTACTGATGCACCTTGGCAATACCCTACCATTTATATTCTGATCCTGTATCTCGAGGGCATGCCCTTCTAATTTGCCATCATTTCTCTACCAACCCATTTTTATTCTGATCCTTGTACCTTGTGAGCATGCCCTGGTGCTTCACCACCATCTCTCTTCTGCTCTCTTCCATTCTCCCTCTATCTCTTGCTCTCTTCCTCTTGCTCTATCCTTTGGAGTGGTTAACCATGTATCTCGTCTATAGCAACACACCCATTACTGGCCTCAATCTTGATCATCCTTTGTATCTCTTCTACAGTAAGACATCTGTTTCTGTCTCTCTGTTATCCTCTAACCTTTCATCCTCTGGCACAAGATAACCTCCAGTGCCTCATCCCTTCTCAAGTGATCTTTGTATTGCAAGTTACTTGGTGACCCTGCTAGTGCCAGTGCCACATAAAAAGCATCCAGTCCACACTGTAAAGTGGTTGGCATTTAGAAGGGCATCCAACTAAAAAACCATGCCAAAACTGATCTCATCTGTGTTTGTGCCATGTAAAAAGCACTCAGTCCATTCTGCGAAGTGGTTGGTGTTAGGAAGAGCATCCAGCTGTAAAAACCATGCCAAAACAGACAGCAAAGTATAGGGCAGTCTTCTGCCTAGCCAGCTCCTGTGAGACTGCCCAAACCATGCCTGCATGGAAAGCACATTTAAATGATAATGATATTTTGTTACCTTACAGAAATGCAATTTTAAATTCTCATCTGAGCTAGAACTCAATGAGTAACCACTCATCATTTTAACAGCCACTTTTCTATGCTTGTATGGGTCAAACAGAATTCGTTCAGTCAGATTTTCTACAGCCAGATGCCCTTCCCGTTGCTGACCCTCACCTGCTTCCAAGCAAGGTGTTATTTCTCATTGGCTAGACATGTTTTCTCAGGAGACTAGAAACAAGCAACATCACTTGTATGACTTATGCTCATTTACAACCATCATGTAATAATTAGTCAAGGGTACACCCAAATACACGTGTGTGTGTGTGTATATATACACACACATATACATTTACTCATATACAATAGGTTTCTTTCAGGTTTTGTCTACCAGAGCCACTGACAAGGCTTTGGTCAGACTGGGGCTACAATAGATGATATTTCCCCAAGGTGTCATGCTGTAGGACTGAACTTAAAACCACATGGTTGGGAAGCAAGCTTTTTAACCACACAGACATGTCTGCATCTAATAAATCCTTAATTATAAACAGGGTCTTCACTAAAGCCCCAATATTTCTTTAAGACCACAGAATTAATTATCACTTTTAAGATTGAGGATTTTTAAGGTGAAGAGAATATATTGGCATGATTATTTTTTATCCTCTAGAATATTAAAGTTCTCTAAACTACTTTCTGCTTGGAAATGAAACCAGCTTTTTACCTAATTAACTATTCTAACACAAATGCTGTTTTGTTTTGTGTATCTTTTGAATATAACTTTCTACAAACTTAATAACTGATCTATCTGAGGAGTCATTTTCAAATGACCTAGTGCTCTATCCCAGAGAGTGATGTGTCTTTATAGCTCAAAAAAAAGAAAACTTGGAAAGAAAATATTTTTCTTGTTGAGACTTGATATTTGAGAACATACTCGCTAATGACAAAGGAATATGTCCCTCACTAAACACTTCGAAAATTAAACTATACACTAGTTATTTAAAATCACTTTAGTGCTAAGGAGATATTTACAACTTAGATCATTCACTGAAAATTTATTTTTTCTTTATAGTACCCCTCCACCATCTCCCCCCTCTCTCTCCTCTCTTTCTCTCTCTCCTCTCTTTCTCTCTCTCCTCTCTTTCTCTCTCTCCTCTCTCTCTCTCCCCTCTCTTTCTTTCTCCTCTCTTTCTCTTCCCTCTCTTTCTCTCCTATCTTTCTCTCCCCCCCCTCACTCTCTTTTATTTGTTAGAAACAAAGTTGAAGAGCCTCTTTGTGGTCTGTCAATCAAATTCCTGTAAATCATGCCTTACCATCTTCAGAAAGGGCATATTATATTATGTGGACATTTTCTTTTTTTTTTTTTTTTAGATGGCAGCCTTACAATCTCCATTCTATGGTGACAAGATGAATTTGTATTCTCTGTGTAAGAAAATAGAACAGTGTGATTATCCACCTCTACCTTCAGATATCTATTCCCAAGAGGTAAACCATTTGTTTTCTTGACACTTCTTATATGACAGATTGTTTGTTTGCTGTTATCATTAGTTAATCCTTGATCCTCTAAAAAAGATGTTTACTACTACTACCAAAAATAGTAGTCAGAGAGGTAATAGACATAACTGATATGCTTTTAGGGCCTCATTTTTGCTCAGATGGGCAGATCTTCTCAAGCACAGCATATATTACCAGTTATCTTAGTCGCTGTGAGGTTCAGCATCCAGGAGTCGTTTTTAATGCTTTTCTCCTACATATTCCTGCGTCTCCCTCTTCTACAGGTTACACACACACACGCATACATACATACATACATACATACATACATACATACATGTACATGATCAGACTTCAAAGAAGCTGGTGTTGGTCTGCATTAGCAAGACTTCTATAATGTGGTAACCATCAATGAAAACAGTGAACTTGCCTTGAGTGGAAAATCCAACATCTGAGACAGAGTCTTCCATTAGGGAAAATTTGTAAAGGAGAGAAATAAATGAGAGAGAGAGAGAGAGAGCAAGGTTTTACAACCTCTAAGTTTTTTAACTTAGAGAATGTAAAACTTTTCTGTCTCTCATTTCCTTCCTTTCAAATTTTCCCTGAAGAATGACTCTGTTGGATTTTCCACTCCTTATGGCAAGTTCACTGTAGTTTTTTATCGATTTTATACACACACACGTGTGTGTGTGTGTATATTATCTTTTACTTGTTTCAGTCATTTGACTGCAGCTGTGCTGGGTCACCGCCTTGAAGAGTTTCTAGTTAAATGAATTGATCCCAGGATTTAGTTTGTAAAACCTGGTGCTTATTCTATTGTTCTCTTTTGCTGAACCACTTAGTTACGGGGACATAAACACACTAGCACAGGTTGTCAAGTAGTGGTGGGGGGCAAAGACATACACGCATACGCATTCATACATATATACAAAGTGCTTCTTTCAGTTTCTGTCTATCAAATCTGCTCACAAGGATTTGGTTGGCCTGAGGCTATAAGAGGAGACACTTGCCCAAAGTGCCACGCAGTAAGGCTGAACCGTGAACCATGTGGTTGGGAAGCAGACTTCTTACAATACGGCCATGCCAAAGAATAAGATTCTTATATTCTTACGTTAATCCTATACAATAGTGGAGTTCCTCATGTTTATCCAGCCTTGGAAGATATCTTGCTGTAGAGTGGTATGTGGTAGCCTATAACAATATAGGAGCTTTTAAATGCATGTTATGAGGTTATTACCCAGATTATTATTGTGGAGGTGCAATGACCCAATGGTTAGGGCAGCGGACTTGTGGTCATAGGATCGCGGTTTCGATTCCCAGACCGGGCGTTTTGAGTGTTTATTGTGCGAAAACGCCTAAAGCTCCACGAGGCTCCAGCAGGGAATGGTGGCAAACCCTGCTGTACTCTTCCACCACAACTTTCTCTCACTCTTACTTCCTGTTTCTGTTATGCCTGTAATTCAAAGGGTCAGCTTTGTCACACTGTGTCACACTGAATATCCCCGGGAACTATGTTAAGGGTACATGTGTCTGTGGAGTGCTCAGCCACTTGCATGTTAATTTCATGAGCAGGCTGTTCCATTGATCAGATCAACTGGAACCCTCAACGTCGTAAGCGACGGAGTGCCAACAACCCAGGTTATACTATATATATGCACATACTCATACATACATCCATATACATACACATGCACATGTATGTATATATATGGTGGGCATCTTTCAGTTTCCATCCAATCAAAAGACTTTGGTCAGCTTGAGGTTAAAGTAGAAGACACTTGCCCAATGTGCCATGCAGTCGGACTGAACCTGAAACCTTATGATTAAGAAGCTAACTTCTTAACCACCCAGGTATGCCTGTGTCGATGTTTAGGAAATACAATTTAGATTGTTTTCTTTCATTTTTTATTTGTTTATTTTATTTTTTATTCTCTTATTCTCGTCAGCTTCGTAGGCTTGTTGAGATGTGTATCAACCCTAACCCGGAACAGCGTCCTGATATAAACTATGTATACAATAAAGCCAAAACAATGCATGCATACAGCTGTGAATCTCAACAACAGCAGCAACTACAGCAATTGCAAGAACAACAGCACCAGCAATTGCAAGAACAACAACAGCAGCAGCTGCAATTACAGCAACAGGCTCAGCTACAGCTATCACCTCACCAGTTTCTACAGCAGCAGCAACAACAACAACAAATGCAGCAATTAACACAACAGCACTTAATGCAACCTCAACAACAGTAACTACAGCAGCAGTAATCAAGCTCAACTATCCATTGTAGAATATCCAGCAGCTTGTTTGTTGATGTTGTTGGATGATGGTCATGATTGTAGACCATTCTCCCAGCATGTGATATCTCCAATAATAATAATAACTGGAGATCTCACTAACTAACATTCCATCTACCACTGATGAGACATCATTTGGCTATTTGACCTTCTTGAATTACCATCTTATCTTTTGTTGCATGTATATTTAGTTTATGAAAACTTTTTTCCTCTTATGTCTTTATAATGTCTCTAGTGCTTTTTTTACATTCTGAGTTCAAATCCCCTTCTGAGTCAGCTTTGTCTTTCATCATTCCAGGGTCAATTAAGTACACCAGTTAAATACTAGAGACAGTTTACCCCTTTACCATTTAATCAAATGTAGTGCTTTTTTATTCACATTAGTTTGAATTAATCATGTATTATCTTGTAACTTCAAGATTTTGATGATGTTATTTTTTTAATTTTTAGAATGACATTTGCAAGGTAGGAGTGAGTGGCTGATCTGGCCAGTTTGGACATAAAACAGGCAGAATATTTGAGCCAGATATGGCCAGTTTAAATGCTAATGAGTTAATCAACTGCACCATACCCACCACCACTATCCAAATTTCTGGCCTAGAAAGTGAACTGGCAGAATTGTTAGTCTTGTACAAAGTGCCTTATGGTATTTCTTCTGACTCATATTTTGAGTGCAAATACCACCGAGGTCAATTTTGTGGTTGACAAACTAAAGTACCAGTCGAGTATTAGGATCTATATAATTGACTAACACCTTCACCACCTACATTTCAGGCCTTTTATCTCAACTCCTTTTACATTCTAAGTTCAAATCCCATTTAGGTCAACTTTACCTTTCATCCATTTGCAGTTGGTTGAAATAATGTACCAGCCAAGTATTGGGGTTGATGTAATCAACTAATTCCCTTTCACAGGCCTTGTATTATTACCTTCTTCATTATTATCATTATTAAGGCAGCAAGTTGACAGAATCATTTGTGCATCAGACAAAAGGCTTTCTAGCATTTCTTCTGGCTTTATGACTTGAATTCAAATTCCACTGAGGTTGATTTTGCATTTCATTGTTTCAGGGTCAATAGAATAAGCACCTGTCTATAACTGGGGTTAATGTAATTGACTGCCCTCTATCCACCAAAATTTCATGCTTTGTTTCTATATTAGAAAGGATTATTCTTAAGATGACTAGCTGGCAGAATCATCAGACAAAATGCTTAGTGGCATTTCTTCCAGCTGTTTACCTTATAATTTCAAATTCTACCAGCTTTGCCTTTCATCCTTTGAGGATTGATAAAATAATGTACCTGTTGAGCACTGGGGTCTCTGTAATCACCTATCCTCTCTATTCAAAACTGTTGGTCGTATACCAAAATTCGAAACCATTCTTGTTATAAAGGTGGTGGAGGGAATGGCAAGTCAGTGGATTGTGGTATAAAATGCCTTATAATATCTACTTATGTCCCTTTACATTCAGGTTTCAATTTTCACCTCAGTAAAATTTATTTTCCTTTCATCCTAAGAAAAAAAGTATTAGTCATGCACTGAGGTAGATCCTGTACTGTTCCTTCCTGCAAAATGTGTGGCTTTTTGCCTATTTTAGAAACTTTTTTTTTTTAGTATCGGATGGACAAAAGTAGTAGTTGTTGGTATTTAGTTATATCTTGAATTCAGATTCTTCTAAGGTTAACTGATCTTTCCTTGTCTTTATAGTTGATAATTTAGATACTTGTTATGTACTGGGATCACTTCATTCAATTAGTTTCTCTCTTTGCAGACTTGCTACTTTTTGACTGCATCACCTCTCAAAAAAAAAAAAAAAAAAAAAAAAAAATGGGGCTCCATTCCAGTTGATAAACTTTTTTACATCAATGCATCTAAAACCTGCTAAACTATGCCTTCTTTCACATACCACAACTACACTCACCAACAAAACTACAGCCCCCACATTTTCACTTTTCAACTGTATCTTCTTTACATTATTTACATTATTTACATTTGATGGATATTCGTCCTCATCTTGTTTGTTGTTAACACAACGTTTCGGCTGATATACCCTCAGCTGATATATAATGTAAATAATGTAAATAATTCCTCATCTCTTAAATATAGAACTGTATCTTCTTTCTCTTCTACTATTCCACTGCTGTTACAATAGCTTCTGTACCTCTGCATTTAATGAATATGTACTATCTGCTTGACCCTTTAGCATTCAAACCAGCGATATCTAGGGTCCAAATATTCTACTTGTTTTACTGTTCAAATTAGCCAGATCTGGCCTCCTTACCCTACAATATCATTCTAAAAATAATCAATCACATCATGGAAATCTCAAAGCTACAAGATAAAGCATGATTAATTCAAAACAATGTGAATAAATAAGCATTACATTTGACAGTAATCTGAATGCTGAAGGGTTAAAGCCATTCATCCTACTCACCTTCACTTCCCACACACTTCTCTGTTTCACCCTCCCTAAATTCTTCTGCATGCTCTCTCTTTTTCTATCATTTTTTTTTTCATCTTTTTTTAGCATTCGAGAAATTTTCCAACTGAACATTAACCATATTTGAGTGACTCCTAACATCCTGTTGAATATGTCTACACCAAAAGCCCAGTATTAAAATGATTTTATTACAAAAGAGCAATGAATGAGAGAAGGGATTAGTTGTTTCTCCACTTTCATTAGAAAATTCCATGCTTCTTCAAAATGAATGTAAACAAGATTAATATAATTTGAGATGCCATGCATTTCAGGTCTGGTTGGCTGATGCAGTACTATGTTGTACAAGGAGTTAAGAGTTAATACTGCTAATTATTAACATGCTAAAGTTTTTTCTTCCCTCTGACCCCGTATCTTGCACTTATATTCTTTTCTCCCTCCTCCAGCAAGCCAGCCATTAACATTATTATTAAATATATTTGATTAACACTGCCAGTTATTGATATTAATACCACCTTCTTGGCTATAGTTGATCTCTCTTCACTCAGTGCTGATGGTATTGACTCTTTATTTTATCAACTATTGTAGGATGAAAGACAAAATGTGCTTTAGCAGGATTTGTAGTTTGACATGAACTTTTATTTTTCCTGAAAAATAATGTCTCCCATATTCAATTCTGTATGTCTCATGTAATTTAGTTCAAGTGCAATGCAAAAATTTAAGTGGTTACACAATAATGAAAGCAAACCCAGTTCAACATGGTGGGTCTTTATATCTCTAAATCCCTTCTCTTGAAAGGCCAAGATTTTGGGGAGACAATTCACCACATTTAGCAATTTAAATACCAGGATGATGATAAACATTAAGTAATCATTGTCATACCATGACAATTCCTACTGAGGATAGCTCTTTGTTCACTTCTATGGAAGAGCTTTGATGGAGCAGATATTGCCAATAGTCGTGACTGTTCTTTCTTGACACCTTCAAAATGCACATCACTCCCCATAGTTTCAACTTGTACAGAGATGATAGCTTAACAATCTCATACAAAATGAATGGCTTTTCCATAGATGGCTTCTACTATAACGATAGTTAATTTTTAGGTCAGAATACATAGAGAACAACACCCTTCCAACACACCAAAGAAGAACTAGCAAGAAGGTAACTTAGTTTAATCCACCATTCAACTTAAATGTTACTAGCAGTGTAAGCAAGAACCTTCTAGCTCAGGTGAAATTTCCTTCTAAGTTAAATACAACAAACTTTTCAACATCCATAATGTTATGCTCAGCTATTTCTGCTTAGATATTATTTGCCACTACAACTGAAAATATACACTTACATTGTGCCACCACCCTCCAATCTAAACAGCCAACTTGTAACTCCTGAAATCCCTCTCTCTGCTTCCCAGAACTCTTTTCTTTAAAAGTGATGATGTATCAAGCTTCTGTAACACTTTTTAGACAGTATAGAAAGAAATTACATAGGAGTCATTGTGAAACTCTCAAGAGCTGTTATCTCCAGCATCTACACTTATTCAGGGAAAAATTCACAGCTTTGTCCAAATTTATCTGGAAACTCAATGTCCAAAGACTGGAATGCCCTCCAGTAACAAGAAGCACCATTGATAAAGCCACCTGCAAAACTGTAAGCTTTGCCTGACAGAAAAATTTACAGGTATCAAAACAGCCAATGATATCACTTAACTGAAGTTCAGAAGTATTATTTAAATACTTTGGAGGAAATTTCTTCCGAGCAGTTTTCATGTGCCTAAAAATCCAAGACCTTCATATAAACAAATGTCATGGTCTTGTTGCTCCCTGATGACTACCGATCAAAACTATGTGGTTTCGCTTACACTATAGCAATCCAGCCAGCAATATTTCTTACCTATCACATATTTGTTCACATGACCAATTGCACCTGTACCTTTCATATATAAAATTTCAAGTACCACTGGAGTGAATCAACTAATTTCATCTAGGTACACTCACACACACATACATGGGCACAGATTTTACACTTCCTATTACTTTTTTTTCCTCTGTACATCACTAAATAGGAAATATAAACTAACATGTGAACTCAACAGATTAAAAGAAACTTTCCCCGAGGTAAGTAAGTGTGAGAAATTTTGACATTGCTGCCTAACGCCCACACACTTTTACTATTATTATAGCCTAATTATGAAACCCATGACAAGCTGTTCATACAAACTACCAGTGTTTGAAGGTAGCCTTGCTTTACAGTATTTACTATCACTTCCACTATGTCCTAAATATTTAAATCCTTAAAGGCTGAACAGTGCTTTTAATTCATTTTTCTATTCCAAGTATAAATATCTGTAAAATCATCATATTTCTCACTTTCCCCAATCTTATAAAAACTGGCTTTTTGGTAAGGAATGGCCACAACTCAATGTTAATTTTTGATAGAAAAGATGTATGTGTATGCGTGCACGTTCACACATGCAAAAGTACAAATTTTATATGAAAGTATCAAGAAAATGCTTATAGATATATATTTTTAAATTGTATGAGCAACAGCTGTCTCATGTTCATGTTTTACATTTCATTTCTGGCATCCATGAAAATATACCAAACATCATAACCCTTTTGATACCAACCAGCCTGAGACTACCCCTGGTTCTATGTTACATATTTTCTGTTTTAAACTGATCTAAATTAAAACCTTCCATTAAAATTTTATGTTCCAAACACCATATGACTGTTATTTTACTAAATTCTTCATTATTTTCAAATTGACAGAATTGAAGGCAGTAAATTTTCATAGAAATATGGTAATAAAAGGGTTAAACCTATACAAGGAAGTTATACAAAGAACTGTCCTCATGAAATTGCATTGTTATTTAAACCAGCCATATCCAGCCCAAAAGTTTTACCTGTTTTATGTCAAACTAGCCAGATTCAGCTTCTGGTAACTACCATATAATGTCATTTTAAAAATAAACAATCACATCAAAATCTCAAAGCTACAAGACAATGCATGATTAATTTAAAACTGTGTGAATAAATAAGCATTATGTTTCAGAGAAAGCTGAATGTTATAAGATTAAGTAATATATATTGATGTTGAATGCTGTCAGCATGATGTAACCAGTTATATTAACTTTATATTTCTTTCTTAAATGTTTTTACCAAATATGTGTGGCTTTATCATTCTTGTTGACTCAATATTTATTACAATTGATATATACTGAATTTTTTTCCTTTTACCTTTGTAGCTGTTGTTATACTATTTAATGTACTACCAACCAATAAGAGTGGTAGTATTGTTATATTTGAATCCGTCCAGTCTGCTTGCCAGAAGAAAAATTATGGAAAAAAAAATTATATTTTGTAATTTTCAATACTTTTTATGGACTTCTAGTCTGTATCTTCTGAATATTAAACTTTTTCTACCTTTCTTTGAAAATAAGGAAGAAGACAAACAAAAAAATAATGGCTGTGAGAAAAAAATTGTCCACTTGTTGTATGCACTTGTTACTTCTGCAAATGAACTTAACAGTATATTAACTCTAATTTTAAATTCTATATTTGTTGTTGTTTAGCCCCAGGCCTGTCTTTATCCATGGTGGACCTATGATCAAAAGTATTCCAGTTTTCTTTTTTTTCTTTCCAGGATTGCATTAAACATGTTCTTAATGCTTTTAAAATGAAGTGTGATTGGTTCTTGTTGCAATCAAGGAGAGATGATATATAAAAAAATAATCTACCAGTAATTCATTGGGATTGATTCCCTTGACAATATCTCTTCTTTTATATAAAAACTTTGGCTGTCTATTGAAAAGGTTGCAAGATGCAACGAAAATTTTAGGAAAATAAAAATAAATAAGTGGAAATTTTACCGGTGAGTGTGTTAAATTATAAGGCACAAAAAGAAAATGACTCTCCCCAGACACAATAGAACTTTGGCTGTGTTTTATACATTATCGAAAGAAATCTATGCTACTTATGTTATTAACTGTTTCTAGGACATTAAGTTTATAGAAATGCTTTTCTCAGATGAAACTTTACACTATCCCTCTACATTTTGTGTTCAATACCACCAGAGTCAAGTATCTTTTTCACTCAATCGATTTGAATTTTTAAAAAAATTGTATTATACTTTTAATTTGGTTGAGTTTAATAAGTATGATGATGATGTGACTCGCAAATTGTTGGGTTACATGGGCACCACTAAAGACCTGATTTCATGTAGAATATCTAGGGTAAATAAACTTGAAGCTCTTCCCCATCATCCGTCTCTGAGCTATACCACAAGGAAGTGAGCCAATGAGGGCTTCCTAAGTGGCGGTGACCAAATCTTCAAATATTTGTAGTGTGTTAAATAAGGAGAGGACACAGTAAATAGCAAAGCAGTCCTAGATATCACCGAAAAAGACAAGATGATCTAAACTGGAATACCTTTGATCACAGGTCTTTTGATCGGGATGGAGAGGGTTCTATAAACAACAATGACTAAGCCACAATAAGCTGAACTCAACTCTTGGGGTTATTCATCAGTTTTATAGCCACTGTTGCCTTGAAGTAAGAGAGTTGCTGTCAGCCTATGGTGCCTGTTTACAGTTTGGTGATAAATTAAGCCACTTGGGAGGAGTTAAATGTTTTGACCACTAATACAATACAGTATCATTTGCAGAATATGAATGGCTCAATTGGCTGGCTTTTCAGTTACCCTATCACTCCAGCTATTTGTACTCCACATGTGATTATACTGACATCCTAAAAGCATTGACTCTCTTATGCTCCCTTTTCCTCCTCTCACCTTGCCTCCCATGATTCTCCTCCTCTTTATTCATTTAACTCATCTTCACATCTTAAATTCCTCCATATTTTCCTGCTGCATCTGGTTCTTCAGAAATTTTTTTATAATTGATGCCTCTGTATTTTTATCCTAAAAAGGAGCAGAAAATGACAAATAGTTGTCTTAGACTTAAAAAGTTTTACAGTGTACAAGTTTCTCTCCTCTATGTTCTGAGTTCAAATCCTTCAGTGGTAGGGTGGAGCCTATAAAATGATTGCCTGTAATATCTGTCTGGAAATGTCAAGTCAAATCTAACTTCTGGTTGTGTTATAGATTGTATAAAAATAAACAAAGCTTTTACAACAAACGAATGCCTTTTTCTGGAGTTTTATAAAATTGGTCCTTCTCTTGACTACTTGACAACCAAGATTGACGAATACAGATTACCATGTTTTTTTTTTTCTTTTTTTTTTTGTCACCCTTTAGCTTCTGAGAATCAATTTCAAGTGCCTATACTTATGTTTATTAAGACACAGTTCAAGAACTGGCTGTCAGAGCATAGAACAAAATGATTTGTAATATTCATTCTGGCTTTGTGTGCCCTGACTTCAAATCTCACTTCATACCTTCAGCAGAATGAATAAAATAAAAATACCAGTCCAAAGTAGTGGAAATGTGAGAGCATTGGGTGATATGTTTTGTGGTATTTGTTCCAGCTCTTTGCATTCTGAGTTCTTGGATGACAGGCAAGATCCACAGTCTTGTTTAGTACAATGACCTAGTTTTTTAGTGCCTTTAACAGAGTTCCCTCTATTGCAAATATTCAAGTATTCAGGTCAGGTCTCCAGTTTGAGGATGACTTCTTTCCTTCCTTTCTACCAATCTCAGAGGTTCTTAAAAATCAATGGTACTGTCCTCCCCTTACTGATTAATAAATAAAAAAATAATGGTATGTAACACCATGTCTCATAGTTTCAAGTGAAACCTGAATTTATTAAACAGGAGGAATTAAATAAACTCAGTTAATGACTCACTTGTCAAATCAACAGCTCCGCAGCTGCTACTCAGCATAACAGGCTGATCTTCCCCTTGGTTACCTATTGAGAGCCAGTGGAACTGGCTCTAAATTTGAGGGTTAATTGTTTTGGTCATGGACATTGTGGAGTGCCAAAGATCATTCACACAATGCTGACATTTCAGCTAGTTTTTCTACTCAGCACTCTCTGTCAATAATACACAAGTCATTTCAATAATCCGAACCTTTGCAACAAAAAGTAAATTTAAGTGCCAGGTGAAGCTCTTTTCACGACATTTACCCTACTGATATTCTTAAGAAAAGTTAGGAATTGTTCAGTGTCCTGTATCTCTCTACCCCACCTTCAAAAAATACAGAGACTTTGTACCTAGTCAAAAATCTATGAAATAATGTATCTCTTTCAGATTTATTGAAAATTATCGTAATGGAAGTTTTTTTCTTTTGTAACCATCCTCTTGCTTATTTTGATGTTTTTTAATAATTTTGTTTTGTTGCATAAATGATAGCAAAACTAATTTAAATAAAACAATGATTTTCAAAATAATGCTTTTCATAGTGTTCTTCATTTTATTTATATATATATTTCTTTTTTTCCTCAAGAAATCAATAATTTAATATACCTTGTGTATAAGTTGACCCTCGTCCTTATGTATAGGTCAAAGCCTTATTCTTTTGCCAGACAATTAGTCCACCAGAACCCAATCTGTACACAAGAATGTATAATGTATGTAGGGGTGTCCAAAAAAATGTGTGACACACTTTAACATGATAAGTCACTTAATTTTAATTTGGGGGTGGGATTTAACTCAGTAGAAATACTGAAGGATACAAGACTAGGCTTTGAACAAAAACTTCTCTTAAAGTGCTAGTGAAAGTTTGAAAGTGCAAAGTTCAAAGACAATTTAGAAAGGAGTTTCAAGCAGATTCCTCTATGTGACTTACCGTCACATGAATTTCAGTTTGAAGCAGATGGAACTATTCAGAATAGCCATAAGAAATGTTTCAGAAGACTGTAGATACTGAGCCCCACAATGCAAGGAAGGGTACTAAAAACATATTTCCAGAGTTCAAGAAAATCTGTGTGTCGTATAAATCACATAGGAATTAAAAATGAGCTAGGAATTTCAAAATCAAGTATCTACATTTTGAAGCATTGTCATTGGAAATGTTACATTTCAAGAATAGTCCATGCTCTAATTTACATTGAGAACAGAGTTTTGTGAGTGGTACTTGACAAAATCTGTAGATGTACACTTTTCAACAAACACTGGTTGCACCAACTGGAGATCTGAAAATATGCATATTTTGGAGGAATATCATGGGGTTACTTAAAAGATTAAAAGTTTATGGTACAAAATTGGCAAGTGTTGACAAATTGAGGGCAGCCACTGAGCAAGAGTGTACACAAAATACCAAACGAAATGTTTCTTTATGTTTGTGATTCCATTGTTTCTTGTTATCAGCAGTGCCTGGACCAGAATGGTCATCAGTTTGAACACAGGCATTCAGAACAAAATTAAATTCTGTCAGTAGATTTTAATAAATGTCAAAATGAAATGTACTTTAATAAATACTGACTTTATAATTATTCAAAGTGTGTATACATTTTGGGGACACCCTGTGTATATAAATATATATACATATGTATGAAACTCTGTTTATGTGTATGTGTGTGTTTGTATGTATGTTAATGTGTATGAATAATAATATATATTCAGTTCAGTAACACACAGGAATAAATAATTTCAGTAATAATGCAATTAATAAATAACAAAATGTAATTAGATATTACGAGTAAGTTTTCAATGTCTTATATATATATATAATAAGCATAATATGTTTTAATGTCAAAAGTAATTGCCAGATGTGAGACAAAGTTTACTGTGATGTTGAGTTATGTAGAAGCAATAATCATTGCCTCTAGCTAAGATTTATGTCTTCTTGTCTCTAAGAAGGCTGGGTAACACAACATGCTTTCATTCAAAATGGCTCTTAAACAAGTTTACCTTGTTTTTTTTTTTAATTCTTTTCTTTTTTTTTAGTTAATTCTATTGTTTTTCTCTTTCTATTTTATTTTTACTGTTTTGTATCTATTTTTCTTATGCTGGCATTTGTAAATGGCTAGTCCTTTTGTTGCTGTTTTGTTGTTTATACCCAATTCACCTCTTATCTAACAAACACATGATCAAAGGGCTTGCCAGCTGCAATGATATTATCTTCATTTTCTTCTTTTTAAATACTGTATACCCCAGAATTATATCTTCCAATGCACCCTCCATTTCTTTTTCTTTTTTTTTAAAGAGAGCAAGGTGTTAATTGAGGGAGATTTGGGTGCTATGTCTAACAGTCAAGTGACCATGGAATGATCTCTCTAAACTTTTTTAGCTTTTGATTTGTATAAGGGATGAATTAACAGTCATTAAAATATTATCTAGAATGCCTTCGAGATCTTTGTATCCTGAGTTCAAATACTGTTAAGGCTAACTTGGATTTTTTTTATCTTAGGAGATGAATAAAGTACTAGTCAAAGATGAGAGATTGACAAAGTTGTTAGAATATTAGAAGGGAGGCATTGTAGTATCTATTTTGGGTGTTTGCTTTCTAAGTTCAAATCTCACTGATGACCTGTGTACAAAGGGGCCCCAATGCATTGTTTTGCCTAAAGGCCTATATTGTTGTTAAGATGACCCAGGAAGAAGGTTGTGGCTATTTGTCAATAACAGTCAAACAAGAATGATTGAGCTGTATTTTATTTTATTTACAACATGATACCATTTCTCTCTCTCTCTCTCTCTCTCTCTCTATATATATATATATATATATATATATATATATATATATATATATTCCACAGTGAAGCATAACTAGAACCCAATTTGACATAATGTATTACAAGTATTTATTTTTATACAGACAGCATCAAGCTATTGATGTTTACTGTAGGTGAAGGCATATTGCCTAATGGTTAAGGTGTTTGGCTTCTGCTCATAATTATGGATTCAATTTCTGTGCCAGGTGACATGTGCATTCCAGAACTTTTTCAAGAGAGACATTTGTTGATTTCAAAGAAGTACAAAACTCTAATCTCTTTCAAAGTGGGATTCTCTGACTTCAGTGCACTTGTTGTAGGACTCCAGCCATTTTGTGAAGGCTCCATGGAAGTCCTCCAAGATTAAGGTGTCCAGAAACCTTGTCAAAGCTTCCTTCATCATCTCAATGTCTAGAAAAACAACTACTCCTGAGGTTCTCCTTCAGCTTGGGGAATAACCAAAAGTTACAGGGAGCAAGATCTGGATTGTAGAGAGGGTGAGGGATAGTTCTGGTGCTCATTTCTGTCAAGTCATTGATTACCAGGATGAAATTGTGGACTGGTGCATTGACCTGGTGTAGGTGCCACCAACTGAAGTGGAAGAGCTCTGGCCTTTTGCAACAAAATCTGTTCCTGAACTCCCTCAAAATCTCCACAAAGTGCTCTTTGTTGACAGTGTGGCCAAAGGGAACCCAGTAGATGTAAATGATTCCCGTGTCAAAAGAGGGGATTATCATGTGCTTCCCAGTGGACTTGTTTTGTTTGGTTATCTTCAGTCTGTGGGAGCCAGGATGTTTCTATTGGGCGCTCTGTCACTTGGTCTTAGTAGGTTCAGTTTTCATCACTGATCACCAGAGACTCAAGTACTCTTGGGCTGGAGGTATTGAACTCAACCATCTCCTTGTTGTCACTAATGTATCTTTCCTTTTGTTCATCACTGAGCACCCTGAGAACAAACTTTGCTCATGTTCAGATCTTCATGAATAGTTCTGTGTACAGTTGTCAAACCATCTCCAATCTGTGCACTTATTGTCTCTCATCTCTGCTGTCCTTGAATCTCTTGTACAAGCAAAAAATAGATGCTCAGCACATACAAATTAATCCATTAGCAGTTTAGGGCATTTCATAAGTTTCCATAGTATTTTTGATCAGTTTAACAAAATACTTTATTGCATAGTGAGCTTCCAAATTGTCTGCATGTCTTGATTGCCAAGGTGTCCTTTCTTATGTTTTTTAATACAGTTAAAGTGATCAGAGATTTAGAGATGTCTTACTCAAAGCATTTGACGAAATAGAAGGGGATATAGCATCACACAATGTGAAAGACAATTGGAGGTTTCTACAGGACAACCTGCTGAGGGCCACCAACCAGATCTGTGGTTGGTGCAAAGTCCCCTCTCAACCCAAAGTAACATGGTGGTGGAACAATGTGGTTAACAGGGCTATTAGACAAAAGAAAGAGGCTTGGAAGGACTGGAAGAATGAAGGTAGCAGGGAATTGCATCAGACTGCCAGAAGCTAGGAGACAGGTTTATTTAGCCAGAGGGGAAACAAGTAAGAAAACATTTTCCAATGTTCTGAGCCATGAGGACCAAAGACTTGAAGTATTTCCTGTTGCAAGACAGTGTGTGAGAGAGAATCGTGATGTCATAGGAGAGAAATGTGTCCGCATGGATGATGGCTCACTTGCACTAAACAAGGCTGCAAAGGAAGAGGTTCGGAGACACCACTATGAAAGGCTGCTTCATAAAGAGAATGGATGGGAGGAAGAGAGTCATCCGCATGTCGACCCACAGAGGAACCAGCTATCCTAATTGACAGTACCTTAGTAGATAAAGCGATCAAGAGTATGAAGACAGGGAAAGCACCTGGCCCATCAAAATATCTGGCAGTGTTGGCTACAGCCTAGTCACCCGTATAGTTAATCAGGTGATACACAATGGAGTCATACCCAATGACTGGTGTAGCAGCACCATAGTCAACTGCTACAAAGGTAAAGGTGACGCTTTAGATACAAATAATTACAGAGGTTTCAAGTTGTTGGATCAGGTAATGAAAGTCACAGAGAGGGTCATAGCCCAACTAATTAGGGAGAGAGTCAGCCTAGATGAGATGCAGTATGGGTTTGTGCCAGGGAAAAGCACTACTGATGCCATATTTCTAGTAAGAC
>NC_068990.1:49843433-49845159 GCF_001194135.2 Octopus bimaculoides
AGTCCTCAGCCCCCTCCTATTTATCATAGTCCTCCAGGCAATAACACAGGAATTCAAAACATGCTGATGACCTTGCCCTAATTGTTGAATCACTATCAGAATTAGAGGAGAAGTTTCAGGTGTGGAAGCAAGGACTAGAATCAAAGGGCCTTAGAATCAACCTAGCTAAAACCAAAGTCCTAATAAGTAGGAAGGTAGACAAAACACAAACCCCTTTTAGGTAGATGGCCCTGCTCGATCTGTAGAAAAGGCGTAGGTAGAAACTCCATAAGATGTACTCAGTGTAAGCTATGGACACATAAGAGGTGCAGCAATATCAAAGGAGGGCTAACTAGCAAGATAGTTTTTGTATGTGGTAGATGCTCAGGAGCAATAAACACAGAAAATGTTAAGAAGACAACCTTTGCCACACTCCAAGGAGAAAAACTAGAAGTAGTTGATAGCTTCTGCTACCTAGGTGACCTAGTTTGTAGCAGGGAGGGTGCTCTGAAAGTGTAGCTGCTAGAATAAGAATAGCCTGGGCAAAGTTCAGAGAGCTCTTACCTCTGCTGGTGACAAAGGGCCTCTCACTCAGAGTAAAAAGAAGACTGTATGATGCATGTGTACGAACAGCCATGCTACATGGCCATGAAACATGGGCCGTGACTGCTGAGGACATGCGTAAGCTCGCAAGGAATAAAGCCAGTATGCTCCGATGGATGTATAATGTCAGTGTGCATACTCGACAGAGTGTAAGTACCTTGAGAGAAAAGTTAGACCTAAGAAGCATCAGTTGTGGTGTGCAAGAGAGACGATTGCGCTGGTATGGACATGTGGCAAGAATGGATGAGGATAGCTGTGTGAAAAAGTGCCGCAGCCTAGCAGTTGAGGGAACTGTGGAAGAGGTAGACTCAGGAAAACCTAGGATGAGGTGATGAGGCACGACCTTTGAACTTTAGGCCTCACTGAGGCAATGACTAGTGACCAGGACCTTTGGAAATATGCAGTACGTGAGAAGACCCAGCAAGCCAAGTGAGATCATAATCTGTGGCCTCTGCCAGAAGTGTAGCCAGCTCACTTATTCGTATCTTTACTTCATTGGACACTAAACTCTGCTTGCGAAGACCTGTTGAGGCAAGTGAATTTGAAATTGAAATCGAACCAAATTTGACGATTGGCACCCATGCCAACTTCTCCTTCATTGGACACTAAACTCTGCTTGCGAAGACCTGTTGAGGCATGTGAAATCGAAACCGTAATTGAACCATGTTCGATGACTGGCACCTGTGCCAGTGAAGCACTAACAGCACTGTCCGTGCTAGTGGCCCATAAATAGCACCATTTGAGCGTGATCATGGTAACTGGCATTTGTGGCAGTGGCACATTAGAAAACCATTTGATCGAGATCGTTGCCAGTGCTGCCGAACTGGCTCCTGTGCAGGTGGTACGTAAAATACACTATTTTGAGTGTGGCCGTTGCCAGTACCGTGTGACTGGCCCTCAAGCTGGTAGAACGTAAAAGCACCTACTACACTCTTGGAGTGGTTGGTGTTAGGAAGGGCAGATCAGATTGGAGCCTGGTGCAGCCATCCGGTTCACCAGTCCTCAGTCAAATCATCCAACCCATGCATGGGAAAGGGACGTTAAATGATGATGATGATGATGATGATGATGATGATGATACACACATATATTCATTTCTCTCTTTACTCTTTTACTTGTTTCAGTCATTTGACTGTGGACATGC
>NC_068990.1:49845525-49846776 GCF_001194135.2 Octopus bimaculoides
TATATACACATATATATGATGGGCCTCTTTCAGTTTCCGTCTACCAAATCCACTCACAAGGCTTTGGTCGGCCCAAGACTATAGTAGAAGACACTTTCCCAAGGTGCCATGCAGTAGGAATAAACCAGGAACCATGTGGTTGGTAAGCAAGCTACTTACCACACTGCCACTTCTGCGCCCAGTTTTTATCTATATTATACACACACACATTCATAAAGCCTAAATGGTATTATTTACTGTTTTTATCATTAACTTCCATCTTGAGTCTTTTCTTTTTTTCTTCATTTATTCGTCTTTATTCTCTAGTATTTTATTTTATTCCACTTTCTATTACTCTAAATCTATTTCCACCCCCACCCCCCTCCCACACACACACCCCATGATTTTTTAATTTTTAAAAAATATCTTTTAACTCTTTTTCATGGATTTTGCTATTTGTTTGTACCAATCCATCCAATGACATTACCACCTTTTTTCTTTTCTTTCTAGATTATTCTTTTTCCTATCCAAATCAGCTCAGTGCAAGTAAACAGAATTTCTCTTCATTTTTGTTTAATCTTTCCTCCACCTCTTACTCTAACCCTTACTACAACCATCCTCATTCTTTTTTACTGTGTGTGTGTACATTGTTGACAGACACTTCTTCAAGACAGCTACTTTTTCTTTTTCTTTTCCAATTTTATCTCCTCTAAAGGGTTTCAAGTGTGTTTTGTCAGTTCATAATTTATTTGATTCCCTTTACAGTTACTTGGTGAGTTAAGAAAGAAAACAATAATATTGCATTATATATATAAATATATTGTATGTTGTATGTATGTTCATATGTATATTGGCTTGCTCACCTAGCCAGTAGCATGGTATCATTTGAAAAGTAAAACAATACAAGGAAGCACATTGTGACCACCAGGGTATGAGGACATCTGATAGTCTCTTCGATTCTTGATGCAGTGATATTATCATCATCACTATATATATATATATACTAGCAGTATAACCCGACCTTGTCCAGGTGTGACTTATTACGCCATCTACGATAAGTCTTGCTAGGTGAAAATCAACTAAAAAAGAAAGCCTTAAAACGAAAAAACCCTTATGATGTAAATATGTTCATAATTCAAAAGACGATGAAATTAATAGGGAAAGTCTGAAGGCTGTTTTGCGTAACATTATTAAGAGCGTACGTAAATTTCATCCGTGTAATTGGCTATAGAAATGCTTGTGCAAAACAACTTTTTGCACTGCCCTGATTAT
>NC_068990.1:49849217-49852777 GCF_001194135.2 Octopus bimaculoides
ATATATACTGTTGTGTCTGGGGAGAGTCATTTTCTTATTGTGCCTTAAAATTTAACACACTCACCGGTAAAATTTCCACTTATTTTTCTTTTTATTTTCCTAAAATTTTCGTTGCATCTTGCAACCTTATCAATAATCTTGACCGTCCGTTATTTATGCTGCGTTCTTTTTTGCTTTTGTTTGTTTTTGCGCATGTGTGTGTCTCAGTGTGTATGTATGTCTGTGTGTGTTTGCATATGTATATATGTATGTATGTGTATGCATATATGTATGTATGTGTGTGCGTTTGCATGCATGTATGTATGTGTTCTGCATATTCCTGTGTTTGTGTGTTTTTTATGTATGTGTGTGCATGTGTGTATATGTATGTATGTACCTCTGTCTCCTTGTGTGTGCATGTCTGAATGTGTGTGTGTGTGCGTGTGCGTGTGTGTGTGTGTTTTGCTGCTATGTACCATGTTTGTATGTATGGGTGGACATGTTTCTTTGTGTGAAGTAAAGTGTGTGTGTATATGTGGTCATGTGTTTCAGTCTCTATTTGCGTATGTAGTTGTCTGTTCATATACCCTATGTACCTACCCATCTGTATGCAGACCTGTTTGTTTACATATACATATATGTGCATGTACACACACATACACCCACACACACAGACATACATACATCTATCTGCATAAAAGCCCATTAACTGTTCTACTCTACCTGTGTAAAATGTGGGTATGGGATATCTATGTATATTTCCTATTTAGTATTGGGGAAGTTTCATTTATAAGGACGTACTCTTAGAGTTGGGTCTTTTGGGTGCTTGGATAAGATGCGGATGCCATGTTGACCCAAGTTGCCTCCATGCTGGTCTTTAGCATGTTGGTAGAGTATGGAGGACTGTTTTTTGTCATCATATTGTCTCATATGTTCGTTTAGTCGTTCCGCAATGCTCCTAGATGTTTCCCCTATGTATGTCATATTCAGGTCTTTACAAGCACCTTCCATGCATTTTATGCTGTAAACTACATTTCTATTTCTGCAGTTAATGCCAGGGCTAATCCTACATACCATGCAGTGATAGAGGTTCTAAATGAGCCAATCATGCATTTTTGCCATTAATGTTTCATGTGAATTGTTGCACATCAACACCTGCAGGAGAGACATGAGCAAAGGAGGAGATTCCAGAGGGAAGATGTTCTGAGAAAGGACTGGACATAGTGGTTACAGTAGGGAAAGAGGGGTTGGACAAAACGAGGATGATGAAAGATGGAAAGATGAGTGATTTAGGAGCAGCTGATTGGTCTTGTATCTACAAGACCAATCAGCAGAGGCTATTGTAGTAGCAACAGAAAACACAGAGAGACAGAGGAGATAGCATAACTGTAGGTCAAAATCTGAAGTGTGTCCATTAGTGAAGAGATGCCAATAGGTGGATGACGTTTTTCTGGATTCAGTTCAGGATGTCATTGTGCATAGTAGCATCTCTCTCCCAGATGTCAGCACAGTACTCCATTGGAGGTCTCACTTGAACCTTGTAGGGGCAGTTGTTGGAAACTGAAATATCATTTGACTCTAAAAAGGAGGCCTAGTCTTTGAGATGTGATCCTAGCTATGCTAAGGATGTGGTTTCCCCTGGAGACATCCTCAGTGATAGTGAGGCCCACCGTTGGGAGTAACTGCAAGGGCTCAAGCTGAATACTGCTTATGATTAGAAGGAATGTGCTTGAGTTTTTTTTCTGTTTATTGTATGTTTTAGTCCCTAAGAAGCATTCATTTTTTTCTTACTTTCTTTATTCTTTCATTCATATTTTCTTTCTTTTCTCCTTCCATCTTTCTTTCTTTCATTTATTCATCTATTTCTCCCTTCTTTATTTTTAAGTTTCCACATGTTACTGTAAAGACAAATGCAGGATCTTCAAAAGTCATATACAACCTGCAGCCTGCAGGACTTTTAGAACAGTATGCCTAACGAAAAATTACCCTGAATTTTTTTAGTAATGTGGCCTACCTAATGATCAACCATGTCTCATGCAGCCCACTTTTTGAAAAAGTTGACTGAGCCTAATCTCTTTGTTTGGCTGGATGTCCATCTAACCACAGATTTGTCTTTCTTCCTGTCACTGAATTTCTCTAGCCACAGAGATGTTTATCTGACCTCAGACTTTTCTTATTAAACACAAATATACCTTTTAGTTTGTCTGTTTCAAACTACAGATTTGTCTGCCTGTCTTCTTGCCAGTCCTCTTACCTGTCAACATACTTGTCTCCTGTCTGTCAATCTGCCTGCCTGTCCAGTTGTCAGTCTCTCTAACCACAGACTTATCTGTCAGTTTCTCAGTGTGTTTGTGTCTAATCACAGACTTATCTCTGTTCTTTCAGTCTCAAACTTGTCTATCTACAAACTTATCCGTCATTCAGTCTATCTGTGTCTCTAATCCCAAACTTGTCTGTCTGACCATTTGCCTAATTGTAAACTTATCAGTCTGACTACCTCACCATCTGTCTGTTTGTCTTTCACTTTTGTCTGCCTAACTCTTGTCTGTTTGTCTCCTGTCTATGTGCCCTTTTGTCTCTTCCCCCTCCACTCCATCTACTTATGTGTCTGTTTATTATTCTCCTTGTCTATCTCTCTCCCCTCTCTTTCTCTCTATCTTTCCTTTTCTCTCTTTCTCTCTCCCCTATATCTTTCTCTTTCTCTCTTTTACCATCTCTCTTCTTCTCTATGTCACTACTGTGTTGAGTAAACCAGTAGCCTGTCAGCTAACCAGCCAACCAATCAGCAAGTTAGTCTCTCTCTCTCTTTCTTCTTCTTCTTCTTCTTCTTCTTCTTCTTCTTCTTCTTCTTCTTCTTCTTCTTCTTCTTCTTCTTCTTCTTCTTCTTCTTCTTCTTCTTCTTCTTCTTCTTCTTCTTCTTCTTCTTCTTCTTCTTCTTCTTCTTCTTCTTCTTCTCTATTGCCCAGTTAATCATATCTCCCTGCCTAACTGTCTGACTGTTAACATTGTGCCATTAGTGAAGATCAGAAATGACATCATCATAAACAACATTATCCACCACAACATGACACATCTGAGAAACATAGGAAGAAGGATACCTTTCTATTAGATGTTTACAGAAAGATGCAACTGGTTCACACATGTAATGGTATGTATGTACATTTTTTGTTTGCATGAATGCGTGTATATGTGTGTGAGTGTGTATGTATCTATATATGTATATGTATGTATATATCTATATATGTATATGTATGTATATACATATGTATATATGTATATGTATGTATATATATATATATGTATATATATATATATATATATATATATATATATATATATATATATATATATATATATATATATATATTTACATACATACATATGATGATGATATATATATACATAATGTCTTCATATGTCTCTTTGTATCTACATACATTACACACACAACACATACAAACATATATATGTGTGCATAAATGCACACACACACACACACATATATATATAGATAGATAGCTAAATATAATACATATACATTTGCATATATATATATATATATATATATATATATATATATA
>NC_068990.1:49855869-49858004 GCF_001194135.2 Octopus bimaculoides
TATATATATATATATATATATATATATGGGCTGCTGGAGTTTTGCGATGCAAATGACCTTATGGTTTGCAATACCAACTTCAGGAAACCTGCCTATCACCTAGTCACCTACTGTTCTGGCAGACACACTAGCCAAATTGACTACATCCTCACCAGGAAAAGGGAAAGATGGCTGCTTATAAATGCCAAAACCTTTCCAGGCAAAAAATGTACCCCACAACATAGACTAGTAGTTAGTGACTTCAGGAACAGGGCTAAGTGGTTGCCCAGAAGACGACCAGCATGGAGGAGAAGGGTATGGAAGCTCAAAGATCCTGCGAATGGACAGAGATTTAGAGACATATTACTCAAAGCCTTTAACGAATTAGAAGGGGATATAGCTTCACACGATGTAGAAGACAACTGGAGGTTTCTATGGGACAACCTGCTGAGGGCCACTGACCAGATCTGTGGCTGGTGCAAAGTCCCCTCTCGACCTAAAATAAAGTGGTGGTGGAACAATGTTGTTGACAGGGCTATTAGACAAAAGAAACAGGCTTGGAAGGACTGAAAGAACGGTGGTAGCAGGGAATTGTATCTGACTGGCAGAAGGGAAGCTAGGCAACAAGTTTATTTAGCCAGAGGGGAAGCAGATAAGAAAAAATTTGCCAATGTTCTGAGCCGTGAGGACCAAAGACTTGAGGTATTTTGTGTTGCAGGACAGTGTGTGAGAGAGAATCCTGATGCTGTAGGAGAGAAATGTGTCCGCATGGATGATGGTACACTTGCACTAAACAAGGCTGCAAAGAGAGAGGTTTGGAGACACCACTATGAAAGGTTGCTCAATAAAGAGAATGAATGGGCGAAAGAGAGTCTTCTGAATGTCGACCCAACAGAGGGACCAACTATCCGAGTTGACAGTACCATGGTAGATAAAGCAATTAAGAGTATGAAGACAGGGTAAGCTCCGGGCCCATCAGGAATCACTGCAGAGATGCTCAAAAATATTTGGCAGTGTCGGCTATAGCCTAGTCACCAGTATAGTTAATCAGGTGATATACGAAGGAGTCATACCCAATGACTGGTGTAGCAGCACCATAGTCAACTGCTACAAAGGTAAAGGTGACGCTTTAGATACAAATAATTACAGAGGTTTCAAGTTGTTGGATCAGGTAATGAAAGTCATGGAGAGGGTCATAGCCCAACTAATTAAGGAGAGAGTTAGTTTAGATGAAATGCAGTTTGGGTTCGTGCCAGGGAAAAGCACCACTGATGCTATATTTCTGGTAAGACAGCTGCAAGAGAAATACCTAACCAAAGATAAACCTCTGTACCTGGCTTTCGTTGACATGGAGAGAGCCTTTGACAGGGTCCCCCGATCCCTTTTCTGCTGGTCAATGAGGAAACTAGGGATAGAAGAATGGTTAGTGAGAGCTGTGCGAGCCATGTACAGAGACGCTGTCAGTAAGGTAAGGGTTGGCAATGAGTACAGTGAAGAATTCCGGACAGAGGTAGGGGTACACCAAGGTTCAGTCCTTAGCCCCCTCCTATTTATCATAGTCCTCCAGGCAATAGCACAGGAATTCAAGACAGGATGCCCCTAGGAGCTCCTCTATGCTGATGACCTTGCCCTAATTGCTGAGTCACTATCAGAACTAGAGAAGTTTCAGGTGTGGAAGCAAGGACTAGAATTGAAAGGCCTTAGAGTCAACCTAGCTAAAACCAAAGTCCTAATAAGTAGAAAGGTAGACAAAACACAAACCCCTTCAGGTAGATGGCCCTGCTCAATCTGTAGAAAAGGTGTAGGTAGAAACTCCATAAGATGTACTCAGTGTAAGCTATGGACACATAAGAGGTGCAGCAATATCAAAGGAAGGCTAACTAGCAAGATAGTTTTTTATGTGGTAGATGCTCAGGAGCAATAAACACTGAAAATGTGCAGAAAACAACTTCTGCCACATTCCAGGGAGAAAAACTAGACGTAGTTGATAGCTTCTGTTATCTAGGTGACCAAGTTAGTTGCGGGGGAGGATGCTCTGAAAGTGTAGCTGATAGAATAAGAATAGCCTGGGCAAAGTTCAGAGAGCTCTTACCTCTGCTGGTGACAAAGGGCCTCTCACTCAGAGTAAAAGGAAGACTGTATGATGCATGTGTACG
>NC_068990.1:49858014-49859906 GCF_001194135.2 Octopus bimaculoides
GGGCAAAGTTCAGAGAGCTCTTACCTCTGCTGGTGACAAAGGGCCTCTCACTCAGAGTAAAAGGAAGACTGTATGATGCATGTGTACGAACAGCCATGCTACATGGCAGTGAAACATAGGCAGTGAAACATAGGCCGTGACTGCTGAGGACATGCGTAAGCTCACAAGGAATAAAGCCAGTATGCTCCGATGGATGTGTAATCTCAGTGTGCATACTCGATAGAGAGTAAGTACCTTGAGAGAAAAGTTGAACCTAAGAAGCATTAGTTGTGGTGTGCAAGAGAGACGATTGTGCTGGTATGGTCATGTGGTGAGAATGGATGAGGATAGCTGTGTGAAAAAGTGCTAAACCCTAGTGGTTGAGGGAACCTGTGGAAGAGGTAGACCCAGGAAGATCTGGGATGAGGTGGTGAAGCACGACCTTTGAACATTAGGCCTCACCGAGGCAATGACTTGTGACTGAGACCTTTGGAAATATGCTGTGCATGAGAAGACCTGGCAAGCCAAGTGAGACCATAATCCGAGGCCTTTGCCAGGGGTGTAGCCAGCCCACTTATGTGAACCTTTCCTTCATTGGACACTAAACTCTGCTTGCAAAGACCTGTTGGGGCAAGTGAAATCGTAATCGTGATGGCACCTGTACCAGTGGAGCACTAAGAGCACCGTCTGAGCGTGATCATTGCCAGAGCAGCTGTCTGGCTTCCGTGCCAGTGGCACATAAATAGCACCATTTGAGCGTGATTGTTACCAGCGTCGCCTTACTGGCACTTGTGCTGGTGGCACATGAAAAAACATTTGAGCGAGGTCGTTGCCAGTGCCACTGGATTGGCTCCTGTGCAGGTGGCACGTAAAAAACATCATTTTGAGGTGGTTGTTGCCAGTACCACCTGACTGGCCTTCGTACTGGTGGGACGTAAAAGCACCCACTACACTCTCGGAGTGGTTGGCGTTAAGAAGGGCATCCAGCTGTAGAAACTCTGCCAAATCAGATTGGAGCCTGGTGTAACCATCTAGTTCGCCAGTCTTCAGTCAAATTGTCCAACCTATGCTAGTATGGAAGGCGGACGTTAAACAATAATGATGATGATATATATACATATATATATAGGCACAGCCATGGCTGTTTGGTAACAATCTTGCTTCCCAACCACATGGTTCCAGGTTCAGTCCCACTGCATAGTACCTTGGGTAAGTGTCTTCTACTATCCAATCAAAGTCTTGTGAGTGGATTTGGTAGACAGAATCTGAAAGAAGACTGTCATATATATATATATGTATACATATATTTTGTATGTTTGTGTTTGTTCCCCTACTATCACTTGACAACTGAAGCTGGTGTGTTTAGGTCCCAGTAACTTGGTGGTTTGGCAAAAGAATCCGATAAAATATGTACTAGGCTTACAAAGAATAGGTTCTGGAGTCGATTTCTTCGACTAGAACCCTTTAAGGCAGTGCTCCAGCATGACCACAGCCAAATGACTGAAACAAGTAAAAGAATAAAAGAATATACACACACACACACACACACACACACACACACACAGATATATATATATATATAGCAATAAGAAAATGGAGGGGAATTGGTGGTATTCATCAACTTGCAGAAATTGTATTGTGTAGGTAAATTGACACAATACAATGTCTACAAGTTGATGAATACCACCTATTCCCCTCCATTTTTTTATTGCTATCTAAATTAAGGGTAAAATATCCTTTTACTCACACCCATTTATTGCATTTGGTAACACAAAGGAAAAACACTAGTGTAATAATAATTGGATATTCTTCCAGCAGTATATTGGATAGATATTATCCCTTAGTGGGTTGGATTCACAACCCCTAACTTTCTTGGATATATATATATATATATATATATATATATATATATA
>NC_068990.1:49860150-49862725 GCF_001194135.2 Octopus bimaculoides
GTGTGTGTGTGTGTGTGTGTGTGTGTGTGTGTGTGTGTGTGCATGTGTGTGTGTATGTGTGTGTGCGTGTGTGCATGTGTGTGTGGACACATATATACGTATATAGGTTTGGTAGAACAAACAGAAGAAACAGAATTCAAAACATATGATTACATTGGCTATAAAGTTACATAAGGGCTTTAAGGGCAGAGAGTATCATGCATCACCCCTTGAGCCACTTATGTAATGTCACAACCAATTATAATATATATGTATGCCTGTAGCTAGGATTAAAATCCAAGTTGTGTCCTCATACAGCACATCTGCATATTCCAGTACTCTAAAATTGTATGTAGATGTTATAATTACATGAGGTATGCATGAGTTGAAAAATACTGATAAACGGTGTTTGGAGAGATATTGCACATCAAAACAGATGGTTGGAAAAAATTCTTTTAGTATTATTTATTCACCATTACACATGTATTATTTGATAGTAGGAGTTGCAAAATTGTACATGAAAGATATCTTCTATTAGAAATTTTTCATACAGAGAATCAAATAATACAAATTTTTCATTTGGATTGAGCTTTAATTTATATGACTGAGTATAAATTAAACAGTTATCCAAACGTAAATTTTTCACTATTTGATTGTGTGTGTGTGTGTGTGTGTACACGCGTGTGCATGTGCATGTGTGTGTGTGTGTGCTTGCATGTGTGCATGTGTGTGTGTGTTCATGTTTTAATTTATATATTAGACCTCTTCCTCAAAAGAGGGAACTGGTTTCTAACAGAGAAGCAGAAGTTCCTTGACTAGAATTTGGTTAACAACAATAGTAATTGTCATATATCAACTTTCTGGAAAGTCTTGTATATTTTCCCTGTTTTACTTATAGATTTTGTATATAAAGTGCGTGTTAGTCACCCTCTTTCTTTGCTTAAAAATACCTTGCTTTTCGAGATTATCACTTCGATATTTACTAGCATTATCAAGTACACCAAAAAATGCATGTTTGTATGTATGAATATGTATTGTGTATGTATCTATGTATTTATCCATCTATCTATCTATGTTCCATCCATCTAATCTGTCTATGTGTGTGTGTGTATGTGTGTGTGTGTATGTGTGTGTGTGTATGTGTGTGTGTGTATGTGTGTGTGTGTATGTGTGTGTGTGTATGTGTGTGTGTGTATGTGTGTGTGTTTGTACTTGTTACCTGAATTTCTGAAATGAGGAACTATCATTATTATACACTAACATATTCAGACTAGTGTCCTAATTTTCATTATAATTGTCAATGGAGTATCTCCTTTACAGCATGACACTTGTTCCTGTCTTTCCAACTTTAGCCTCTCTACATCTTACACAGAACCACCTCCCTCAATACTGCCAAAAATCCTATCTTGCAAGTTATTTGGTGACCTCAATGTTGCTAAAGCCATGAAAAAAGCACTCAATACATTCTGTAAAGTAGTTGGAATTAGGAAGAGTATCCAGCTATAGAAAGTTTGCCAAAGCAGACACTGGAGACCAGTGCAAACCTCAGGCTAATCAGATCCTGTCAAACCATCTAGTCCATGCTAGCATGTTACATAAATGTTAAATGATGATCATGATAACATTTCAGTCATTGTAGTCTCCAGCCTTCTTCAAGTGCCTGTCACAATCAAAGTAAAATATGTGAATAAAAAGTTTGGCTTAATGCTTCTAATTTCCACTCCTACAGGACACTGAAATATTGAATGTAATTGTTAATTTAATGTCAAGTGTAGAAGTTCAGGTAGTGGGTATGAGCTCAATTGCTGGCTCAGGCAAGTTATATATGTGTATATTACTCTGATTGAATAGAAATGAGCTAGTGGCACTGCAAGTAGTAGACAGAACTAATAAAAAATATATACTACATGTGGACAATGATATGAGAACAATGTGCACTCTGGATTTAATAAAAGGTTTCATTTTAAATTCTGAGGAAATAACAAGTTTGACAGTTATCAGAAGACCAGAGTCTACAATATCTGAAACAGTGTTACGACAACAAATAAGATGAGAAGGTATATTATTATCATTGTCATCATCATCAATGTCATCGTCTTAACATCAACTTTTCCATTCTTGCATGGGTCAGATGGAATTAGTTAAAGTGGAATTTGTACAGTCTAATACCCTTTCTGTCACTAACCCTCACCTGTTTCCAAAAGAGGTAATATTTCTCCATAACCAGTCATATTTTCACAGAAGTTTAGTAATGAGCGACAACACTTGCATGATAGTGACACTCATTTACAACTATCAAGGATGTCAGAACAAAGAGACAGTAACACACACACACACACACACACACACACACACACACACACACACACACACATGTATAAACATAACAGGCTTCTTTCAGTTTCCCTCTACCATGTCTATTCACAAGGGATTGGTCAGCTTGGGGCTATGGGAGAAGACACTTGCTCAAGGTGTCACACAGTGAGACTGAACTCAGAACCATGTAGTTTGGAAACAAACTTCTTACCACACAGCCATGCCTATGCTCCAGAGAGAGAGAGAGAGAGAGAGAGAGAGAGAGAGAGAGAGAGAGAGA
>NC_068990.1:49862822-49865322 GCF_001194135.2 Octopus bimaculoides
GAGAGAGAGAGAGAGAGAGAGAGAGAGAGAGAGAGAGAGAGAGAGAGAGAGGAAAGATCTAATATTAGTGTAATATGAGGAACTGTAATATGAGACCTGTAATATGTTGAATGTCCAACTGGGTTAAATCTGAGATACACCCTACCTGTCTAACCTATTGCTAGAACCTATGACAAATTCTCTTTCTAGCTCGTATGTCTACATGTGTCCATCCGCTCCCACTGCCTGAGACCAAAGAGGCCCACACTAGTCCTACTTCCAACCACTTGACCTTGCTCACTCTTCCTCTTCTGGTAGGGCCCCTCAGCCATTAATGTTACTGACCCTTTCCTTCCAGTTTGCTTACACCAGTACACCAATACTGATACTCTTTGACACAAACATACACAAATGTATAATGTGCATATATGGCAGTCCCTAATATGGTATGTCAGATATTTCAGTATTTCTCCTTCACAAGAGATCTATTCTCATAGTCCCAAAACATTTGTAATTGCTTATAAATTTTCATTGAATATATATGTGTATATATGTTGTTGCTGATGTTGTCATTGTTATAGTTATCATTGTTGCTTAAACTTAGACCACACTTTGATCTAACAGATGACTTCTTTTTATTACCTCTAGCCATGATCATTTTTCTGTTTCAGGAATTACATTGCCCTTCTCTTTTTAAAATGGTTAGGTTACATCATGTAAGGTAAATTTAGCTTCTATATCTATATGTGTATATTTTGGGGTTATTTAGACTTTGGTCAGATCTCATCTAAAACTATGCTCAAGGACGTTCTAAAATGACAATTCCACCTTTTGTTTCAACTATAGTGTTTCTGGAATTGTATTATCCAAAGTGTACTTCATTTGAAGGAGATATATCTACTATTCCTGGCAGATGAAGAGGTTTGCTGTGTTTTGTTTGTAATATATGATGCAGGCATGAGCAAGTGATTAAGAAGTTAATTTTGCAATTATAAGGTTTTGAGTTCAATCCAACTACCTAGCATATTTAGCTAGTATTTTCTGCTATAGATTGTTGTGTATCCAAACCTTGTGAATAAAACTCAGTAGAGATGGAAATTGTCTCAAAGCCCATTGGACAGACTGTATTCACAATTCAAAAGATCAGCTTTGTCATACAATGTATGACAAGGATTCTGCTGGGTGATTATGTTCAGGTTAGATGTATCAATGGAATATTCAGCCTGTTACACTATAAAAGAAGATGTAATACTGGTTTGGCACAAGGCCAGCAATTTCGTGGGGCGGGGTTAAGTCAATTACATCAATTCCAGTGCTCAACTGGTACTTATTTTATTGATTCTGAAAGGATGAAAGTGTAGGGAAGTGGTTATACACCATTAGGTGTACTCCGCTCCTGTACATTAAATTTCTTGAAGAAAACAACGGAACGCAGGCTCTAAACTATCAACACAACAATATTTATTACAATAGAATTCTGCTCACACTAGGAGGGAATTCGGCAGCACTTCGCCCTTTAGTTACTGAGACGCCGTCAATGAAGTTGCGTGGTTATCTGTGTAGCTCCAGTGCTGGGTTGTGGGAGAGCTCTGTTGTGACGTCTAGGCTCTTCAAAGATCAGCGAGCAAAGAGGGTGAAATCCACGTGAAAGCTTGGATATGGATGACTATGCATGCGCATGAGACTCTTCCTGTATTCCTGCGCATGCGTGGATAAACTCTCCGGAAATGGCGTCTGCTATTAGGCGTCACTACAAAAGCAAAGTTGATCTTGGTGGAGTTTGAACTCAGACGAATGGTGTGCTAATGATTCTGTCAGCTTGCTGCCTTAATACAAGATGTAATATTATAATGCTATATGTAATACTTTATGATGGCAGTTTCTTCATGTCTGAAGACCATAAGAAAGAGTGGCACAATCTCAAATGGCTATGTAAATAGATCCTTGACACTATAGGGTTTTTTCCTGCCTGTGCTCAGTAGTTTTAAAGGGAAAGTCAGTTCACACAATCCAATCCCAGTCTTCAGACTTGGAGGTCTGACTAGAGTGGCTCAATGGGCTGACATAGATGAAGCAACCAGCAATTTGTAGGTTTTACATTGGAGTGACCTTGTCCTATGTGAATTGCCTTACAGGAATGAAGAGATCCGCCTTCTTTGGAATTGTTGGAAGAGTATCAAACAGTGCACCAGACCACCTAAAAGACTCCACACCTTGACTTGCTATCAAAGTTGACTCCTCAAGTCTTTTCCTTTCCCAAGGCACTCACAAGACAATAAGGGTCTGAGCTTAAAATTTCTTCCATACCTTTGTTGGGACCCTGACAGGTGCTACTACTGTGGGTCAGAGTAGACTGGGAAACAATGACAGCTAAGAGATGATTCCACAGTCCTCAAAACCATAGAAATCCCAAATTATGATGCAGTTTAAAGTGCCAGGTTCTGAGATCAAAACAACTATCTTGTAACTGTCAATGTGATGTCCTAACCACTAGGCTACATGCTTTCACAACCATCAATGA
>NC_068990.1:49870322-49873113 GCF_001194135.2 Octopus bimaculoides
GGTACAAGACCTGAAATTTTGGTAGTGGGAGGCTGGCTAATCAATTACATCTACCCCAGTGTTCAATTGGTATTTATTTTATCAGCCCCAAAAGGATACTAACATTTCTAACAGCTCACCACCTTATCATTATACGTAATAATGGCTCATAACTAAATACTGCAGAGTGTTTCGTCCTACATTAACCAATTCTGCCAATTCACTATGAAATGAGATGTTCTTGTCATTATTATTTAGGATTAAATTTGCTTTGATTAAGCAGATTTATCATCACAAGGCCTTGATCACCCCTCTTTTTTTTTTTTTTTCAAACACTGTATCAAAATTACATTAACCAATGTACTTTTTTTAGGTTAGTAAGATGTAATTTAAGGGAGATTTGGTTGCTATTTCTAGTATGTCGAACGACCATGTGGAAGCTCCTTCCATTGGCTCACAAATAAGTAATAATGTGATATGATGTGTCTCATTTTGGTGTCAATTGGCAATTACCTTGCACCAACCTTTCTTATAGCTTGACCACTACTCTTGAAATTACAAGGGGATGTTTTTGAGTTGCTTAGTGGTTTATTGAAGTCAAGGCACTTTGACTACGGTGGCTCAGAAATGGTTCTCAGACAAATGTTCTGGAATCATTACTGAACAAGTATGAAAATATCTAACTCTTCCTCATTTGTTAATGCTGACAACAATTAAACTCAATTTAAGCATCCCTGAATGAATAATAATTATCATGGGAAAACATTAATTACCATAAAATCTATGTGAAGAATATATGTTTTTCTTTTTTCACTTGCTTAAGTCATAGGAGTGTAGCCATACTGGAGCACTGTCTAGAAGACTTTTCAGTTGACTAAATCAACCCGAGTACCTGTTTTTTTTTTTGTTTTTTGTTTTTGCTAAGTTCAGTACTTATTTTATCAATCTGCTAATTTACAGAGACTATAACTACAGACATAGCTGAGTGGTAAGAAGCTTGCTTCCCAAGTACATGGTTCCAGATTCAGTCTCACTATGTAGCATCTTGGGCAAGTGTCTTCTATTATAGCCTCAGGCTGACCAAAGCCTTCTAAGTGTATTTGGTTGACAGAAACTAAAAGAAGCTTGTCGTGTGTGTGTGTGTGTATGTGTATGTGCATGCATGTGTGTGTGTGTGCGTGCGTGCACGTGTGTGTGTGTGTGTGTGTGCATGCGTGTGTGTGTGTGTGAGAGAGAAAGTGATAGAGAGAGTGTGTGTGTGTGTATCTCTGTGGCTGGTTTGTCTCCCATCAACACATCAAAGATTTCTCATCAAAGACAATATGAATGTTCAATAAACAAAACAAAGCATACAAACACACATTACGTACATTGAGTGTTCATGTGATCTCTGTCAATAATATTTGGTATTACCTGCGCATTCTGCCAAACACTTCAAAGACAAGTTAAAATATTACAAAGCCCAGAAATTCAACAGATGCCTGAAGTCCCTCAGTCTGGATCAAGAAAATGGCCAATGCCTATCTTAAAGGCCAGTACTGACGATTATATCTCTGAACATTGAAGAGCCCCCTGCAACTAATGAAAAATGCATTGTAAAATTATACAAAGATTATCATTGTGATGATCTTTACCTACAGGAAACCCACTGAAGGCCATAAAAAGTCTTGTCCTCTTGTCGAAGGTATGATCATCCTCATAGAAAGACCACACCAGAAATATGAAAGCATCATCCTTGTTAAAAGAATAGGACAAACATCATATCAACATCAAAAAGTGAGAAAAGTAGCATTGAAATCCTAACCACTTAGCACCAAGGAGTTACTTTATAAACTGCCTCCAACACACTTAGAAATGCTTGAAATGCCACTATCTGGCATTTTATGGACGGGAAACCTAAGGTAATCCCATAAACCAGCCTTCCCCATGTTTTAAATATGTATGTATACACACACACACACACACACACACACACACACACACACACACACTTTATTTAAAAGCAGCAGAAATATAACAAAAACTGTTACTCAGAGTTTCACGTTCCTGTTCGTCGGAGAGTTTTGTTAAAATAGAACAGAAATAACGATATAATCAAAACTAGTTAAAGGATACACCTTTAAAAATGGATTTGTTTCATTGGTCCTTTCAATTAATGGTCTTAAGCATGCAATGAACAAAATAAATGAATTCAATATAAATTCATCCTATTGTAAAATCAAAGGAAACCTTAAATCAAAGAGTAGATTCAAAATACATATTGTAAATAATTATATATGAAATATAAGTCAATTAATACATTAAAATTAAAATTTAAATTTTCACGCTGCATTACATAAATATTTTACAACAGTATATATCCATACTAGACCATCTATAATATATATATGTACATCAAAATACACAAATGTATGCACATAGTTACATACATATACAGGCATATATATATGTAAAACATAAATATACACACAAATACACATATACATATATGCACGCAACCATCTCCTGGTGTATATATATATACAAGTCAGTTATAACAGACAAGAGAGATAGGAAGTATATCTTAAATGTAGGGAGGGGGAAAGAAAAAGAAAAGAAGAAGAACCCTAAACGAAAGAGGGAAGTAAGGGGGAGGGAGAAGAGGAACGCATTGTTTAAGGACGCTATCAAAGTAACGAATAGAGAGAGAAAGGATACTTTGGGTAAGGAAAGAAAAAGGAAACAGAAATAGGTGACAAAATATGTGTAACAAACATACACGTAAAATAAAATTATATATATATATATATTTTTATATATATATATATATATA
>NC_068990.1:49874371-49874836 GCF_001194135.2 Octopus bimaculoides
TAAAAACCATTATCGGTAAAGAACTTATTTAAAAGTTCTTTTAACTTTATAAACATAATTAAGGGATCAGCAACAGTTGCTTCACCACGTACCGAAATTTAGAAATACCAGTTAAAGTGTTAAAACTCCAACAGATAACAATACTTGTAACTCACTGGCAGAATTGTTAGCATGTTGGACAAAATGCTTAGTGGCATTTCTTTCAGCTCTTTACATTCTGAGTTCAAATACTGCCAAGGCCAACTTTGCCTTTCATCCTTTGGGGGTTGATAAAATAAGTACCAGTGGAGTCCTGGTGTTAATGTTATCAACTTACCCTTCCTCTCAAAATTGTTGGCATTGAGTAAAATTGGAAGTGGGTGTTATCTATAAGATAATCTAAAGCAGCATTTACCAACTAGGGTTCTGCAAGAGGTCACAAAGGATTTCACAAGAAATGGGATAAATAGGTTAATTATATGCAAA
>NC_068990.1:49881175-49884741 GCF_001194135.2 Octopus bimaculoides
TTTACAGGTCACTAGCACAGAAGCAAGACAGCTGTTCTGGCAATGAACACGCTCGACAGTGCTGTTAGTGCTCCACTGTATGGTTCAATTACGATTTCACTTGCCCCAACAGGTTTTCGCAAGCAGAGTTTAGTGTCCAATGAAGGAGTAGTTGGTATGGGTGCCAGTCGTCGGATTCGGTTCGATTTCGATTTCAGATTTCAAATTTCGAACTCCTAATTCACTTGCCTCAACAGGTCTTCGAAAGCAGGGTTTTTAGTGTCCAATGAAGTAAGGATACGGATTACTGAGCTGGCTACACTTCTGGCAGGGATCACAGATTATGCTCTCACTTGGCTTGCCGGTTCTTCTCACGTACTGCATATTTCCAAAGGTCCCAGTCACTGGTCATTGCCTCGGTGAGGCCTAAAGTTCGAAGGTCGTGCCTCACCACCTCATCCCAGGTCTTCCTGGGCCTACCTCTTCCACAGGTTCCCTCAACTGCTAGGGTGTGGCACTTTTTCACACAGCTATCCTCATCCATTCTTGCCACATGTCCATACCAGCGCAGTCGTCTCTCTTGCACACCACAATTGATGCTTCTTAGGTCTAACTTTTCTCTCAAGGTACTTATACTCTGTCGAGTATGCACTCTTACATTAAACATCCATCGGAGCATACTGGCTTCATTTCTTGCAAGCTTACGCATGTCCTCAGCAGTCACAGCCCATGTTTCACTGCCATGTAGCATGGCTGTTTGTACACATGCGTCATACAGTCTGCCTTTTACTCTGAGTGAGAGGCCCTTTGTCACCAGCAGAGGTAAGAGCTCTCTAAACTTTGCCCAAGCTATTCTTATTCTAGCAGCTACACTTTCAGTGCACCCTTCCCGCTACTAACTTGGTCACCTACGTAGCGGAAGCTATCAACTACTTCTAGTTTTTTACCCTGGAGTGTGGTAAAGGTTGTTTTCTGCACATTTTCAGTGTTTATTGCTCTTGAGCATCTACCACATACAAACACTATCTTGTTAGTTAGCCCTCCTTTGATATTACTGCACCTCTTATGTGTTCATAGCTTACACTGGGTACATCTTATGGAGTTTCTACCCACGCCTTTTCTACAGATCGAGCAGGGCCATCTACCAGAAGGGGTTTGTGGTTTGTCTACCTTCTTACTTATTAGGACTTTGGTTTTATCTAGGTTGACTCTAAGGCCCTTCAATTATAGTCCTTGCTTCCATACCTGAAACTTCTCTAGTTCTGATAGTGACTCAGCAATTAGGGCAAGGTCATCAGCATCGAGGAGCTCCTAGGGGCATCCCATCTTGAATTCCTGTATTATTGCCTGGAGGACAATAAATAGGAGGGGCGCTGAGGATTGAACCTTGGTGGACTCCTACCTCCACCCGTGACCTTCATTACCTCCGTGACCTTCATTACCTCGTCCAACAACTTGATACCTCTGTAATTGTTTGTGTCTAGAGCGTCACCTTTACCTTTGTAGCAATTGACTATGGTGCTGCTACACCAGTCATTGGGTATGACTCCTTCGTGTATTACCTGATTAACTATACTGGTGACTAGGCTATAGCCGACACTGTCAGATATTTTGAACATCTCTGCAGTGATTCCTGATGGACCGGAGGCTTTCCCTGTCTTCATACTCTTGATCGCTTTATCTACTAAGGTACTGTCAATTAGGATAGCTGGTTCCTCTGTTGTGTCGACATGCGGCAGACTCTCTTCCTCCCATCCATTCTCTTTATGAAGCAGCCTTTCATAGTGGTGTCTCCGAACCTCTTCCTTTGCAGCCTTGTTTAGTGCAAGTGAGCCATAATCCATGCGGACACATTTCTCTCCTATGACATCACGATTCTCTCTCACACACTGTCTTGCAACACAAAATACTTCAAGTCTTTGGTCCTCACGGCGCAGAACATTGGCAAATCTTTTCTTATCTGCTTCCCCTCTGGCTAAATAAACCTGTCTCCTAGCGTCTGGCAGTCTGATGCAATTCCCTGCTACCTTCATTCTTCCAGTCCTTCCAAGCCTCTTTCTTTTGTCTAATAGCCCTGTTAACCACATTGTTCCACCACCATGTTACTTTGGCTCGAGAGGGGACTTTGCACCAGCCACAGATCTGGTCTGTGGCTCTCAGCAGGTTGTCCCGTAGAACCCTCCAATTGTCTTTCACGTTGTGTGATGCTATATCCCCTTCTATTTCGTCAAATGCTTCGAGTAAGACATTTCTAAATCTCTGTCCATTTGCAGGATCTTTAAGCTTCCAATGCCTTCTCCTCCAAGCTGGTCTACTTCTGGACATCCATTTTGTCTTGATCCCGAAGTCGTTAACTACTAATCTGTTTTGAGGGGTACATTCTTTGCCAGGGAAAGGTTTTTGGTATTTATAAGCCGCCCTCTTTCCCTGTTTCTGGCGAGGATGTAGTCGACTTGGCTAGTGTGTTTGCCAGAACGGTAGGTGACTAGGTGACAGGCAGATTTCTTGAAGTTGGTATTGCAAACCATAAGATCGTTTGCATCACAGAAATCCAGCAGTCTGGCTTCCTCCTCATTGTGGGAACCGAGGCCATAGCCTCCATGTACGCCATGGAAGCCCCCAGCATGTTGTCCAACATGACCATTGAAATCACCAGCCACAAAGAGAAGTCCCCTGTCATTCGTCAATGAGGTAGTTTGAAAGAGGGTGTTGTAGAATTGGTCTTTCTGCCCATCCGGTTGCCCCGGTTGAAGGGCATAAGCCGAGATGACGGTAACTAACCTATGGTGAAGCACTAGTCTAATCTTAAGTACTCTGTTACATACTCTGACTACCTCGATTACCTTATCAACCCATTTCTCTGCTAGAAGTATTCCCACGCCCCATCAGTGTTCCCTGCCCAGAAAATCTTGTACCTGTGTTCTTTGCCTGTGAGGTACCTCGCGGAACCTCCTCTCCACCTTACTTCTTGGATGCAGCACAAATCTACGTGTCTCCATTCTAGCATCTCAACAATCTCACCAGACCTACCTTTCAGTGTGCTGGTGTTGAGAGTGCCAATTCTGACGGTGTGGGAGGTGTGGGCCTGTGAGACCCTGGGTTGGGGAAAAGCAGTGTCGTGTACCTGACAAGAAAGCTTGCATTTGGCAGAATTCATAAACAAAACAATGCCTACAACCTGCATACACTACACAATCTTTATGCACTATAAGATCGATAAAACCCAGGGTAGGGAAGGGGATGGTATAAGGCCAGTAAGTTTAAAGGGAGAGCCACTTCTGCACTTTGATACTATGGTAGACAAATTTAGACAGATTTAGAGAGAATGAGTTAAAGGAACGATAAACTTGAATATAGTAAATAAAATAAATAAATAAATGAAGCGTGGCGATTAAAAGGAATGCATAAATTTAAGACAAAACAGAACGGGCAATGTTTATGTGGAAAAGAAATAGATAGATAATAAAGAACAGACGGGGGGACATATACATATACATATATACATATATATATAAAAACACACATACACATACATACATACACACATATATATACATACTAACACATACAGACTAAAACACACACAT
>NC_068990.1:49885022-49886485 GCF_001194135.2 Octopus bimaculoides
GAATGCTTAAATCGTGAGACAGAAGTGAAAAATATTTTGGGGATTTCGGGAAACACTAAATTTCAAGGGAGAGCCACTTCTGAACTCTTATACTATGGTAGACAAATTTAGAGAGATTTAGAGAGAATGAGTTAAAGGAACGATAAACTTAAATAAAGTAAAGAAAAATAAATAAGTGAAGTGTGGCGATTAAAAGGAATGCATGAATTTAAGACAAAACAGGGAACGGGCGATGTTTACATGGAAAAGAAATAGATAGATAATAAAGAACAGACGGGGGGACATATACATATACATATATACATATATATATAAAAACACACATACACATACATACATACACACATATATATACATACTAACACATACAGACTAAAACACACACATTTATACATATACATATACATACATATACATATATATATATGTATATATATAAACATACATATACATACATATACACACGTGCACTCATATATATAAATATATATACACGCACATTTAAACACCCACACACACAAATATATATATATATAAATATATAAAAAACACAATTAGCTAAAATTATTATATAAATAAAGTAATTTATGTCTACATTTTATTTTTCTTTCATCATAAGAATTAATTAAAGTGTTATAATTATGAAATAATATCTCCTTCAATTCATTATTACATAAATTACAAAAATTATTACCTATAAGATAGGATTTCGCCTTACAAACTATCGCCCATTTTAAAATGTAGTTAATATTTTAAGATTTAAGTTCCCAAATATATTTACTAAGGCCAGTAGAATTAATCAAATTTCTATTCTTAAATGAGTGCATATGTTGAGCCACTCGTAATTTAATTTTATTAGAAGTCGATCCTATATGAATCTTATTTAAATTATAACCATTATGTTCATTCCCATCCATTAAAGTCACTATGCATTTATACACGACATCCTTCAAATTGCATTTATTATTAAATTTATATTTAGTCTTATCTCTACATGTACAATTAATTATATCCTGGTCACATTATTATTATTATTAGAATAAGTATTAAATTTATATTTATAATACTTATTTAACTTAAATCTATTAAAAGAAGAGATAATGTTAGCAACATTATTAGTAGTAGAATAACCTACACCAAAATTATTAGTAGAAAATATATCATAATATTTTTTATTATCTCCAAGGAATATATCAATAACTTTTAAAATTTCTTTAATAATGTTAGTTTTAACTTGAACGCGGTATGGAATGATTAGCCAGAGTTTGTTCTTATTATAGATATTATTGTATTTATTATTAATATTATCAAATTTATTATTATCATTAAAAAAATTAAAATTAAATCTATTATTGTTTCCATTACAATTATGTTTATATATATATCACTTTTTTGTCTGTATCATATGATATACATTCGATGCTTCTAAAAATCAAATGTAAGTTTGTTTATATACACATGTG
>NC_068990.1:49886495-49895203 GCF_001194135.2 Octopus bimaculoides
AGTGGCCTAGCATGTAAAAACGTCAATAGACAACATTTTCTATATAAAGTATAAGAGAAATTACCTATAACAGGTAACTTCTACACGCTAGAAGACAGTTTGACTGTCTTCTAGCGTGTAGAAGTTACCTGTTGTAGGTAATTTCTCTTATATTTTATATTGTACACACACATATATATATATATATATATATATATGCGTACATAATATATACATATATGACATTAGTTGACTCATTCATCTACCTTGACAGCACTCTCTATAGAGATGGATCTCTTGATTCTGAAATAAACTTGAGAATTGAAAAAGCCAGCAAAGCATTTGGAAGGCTTGAAAATCGTGTGTTGTCTTTTAGAGGTATCACCTTCAAAATCTTTCATTTTAATGGTCCTCCTGTACTCTTCTGAACCTGGATGCCATATTGGTGCCACATCAAGGCTTTAGAAAGCTTCCATCAGACTTGCCTAATGAAGGTACTAGACATCAAACGGAAGTCCTTAACACCAGACACTGTTGTTCTTCAGCAAGCTAACACATTCAGTATTGAAATTATCCTCATATGCAATCAGCTACGTTGGGTTGGGCACCTTGCTAGGATGCAGGATGACAGGTTGCCAAAGCAGTTGTTTTATGGGGAGTTGTAGTATGGAAAACGTCAGAGACATAAACCTAAGAAACGTTTTAAGGATGCTGTCAAAAGCAACCTTAAGGCTCTTAATGTGAAAGTTGAAGACTGGGAGCAGATGATGCAAGATTGATCGGTTTGGAAACAAATAATCTACAATAGATGTAAAGCATTTGAAGCTCAAAGAATTGAACAATCTATCTTGAAACGAGCACTTTGTAGACAGGACTTAACTACAATCCCAGACATTTTCTGCTTTAAAATATTTGTGAGACCCGCAGTAGAGTTTGTTTGTCAAAAGCAGGACTTGCTAGTCATATAAGATCTCATGAGAGTATTTATTAATCGAAGAGATGACCTTCTTCTGTAAAGAAGTAGCAATCATCATCATCATCATCATCATATACATATATATCTATATATATATATATTCTTTTATTTGTTTCAGTCATTTGACTGCAGCCATGTTGGAGCACTGCCTTTAGTCAAACAATTCAACCCCAGGACTTATTCTTTGTAAGCCTAGTACTTATTCTATCATCTCTTTTGCTGAATTGCTAAGTTACGGGGACATAAATGCACCAGCATTGGTTGTCAAGCAATGGTGGGGCGACAAACACAAACATACATATATATATATATAAAAACAAATAGTAAATGAGTATATGCATATATACGTACAGGTATGTGCGTACCGACATCCACCTGTATGTATAGGTGCATATCTGGGTACAGGACATTGCAAACAAAACGTAGACGAGAAAACACACAAGCCACATAGAGAACATTCTACTTCATCAGCTACCCCCGTTTTAACACCAGCGTTTCGAAGAGCTGGGCAGGATACATCGTTAAAACGGCTCTTCCCATGGACCGCAAATTAAATTTGTATACACAAATTAAATCTTGCCATGGAGGAATGTAGTGGCGGACAGACAGGCTTCTTTCAGTTTCCATCTACCAAATCCACTCACAAGGCTTTGATCAGCCTGAGGCTATAGTAGAAGACACTTTCCCAAGGTGCCACACAGTGGGACTGAACCCGGAATCATGTGGTTGGTAAGTAAGCTACTTACCACACAGCCACTCCTGTGCATATATATATATAACATATCTATATCTTTTATCTTTTATTTGTTTCAGTCATTAGATTGCAGCCATGCTGGGGCACTACCTTGAAGAATTTTAGTTGAATGAATTAACCCCAGTACTTTTTTTAAAGCCTGGTGCACTTTTTATCGGTCTTTTTTGTTGAACCGCAAAGTTACAGGGGCATAAATATCCCAACATTATTTGTCAATCGATGGTGGGAAAACAAACACAACCATGCACGCGTGCACACACACACACACACACATACACATAAATGGGCAGCTTGTATCACAGGTGGTTCCAATTCCCAACATCACAGATTACTAACAAAAAACAATGTGTTGCATGACTAAAAATTTTAAGTTCTATTTTAATTGCTTTATGGTGGGAAAGTGTTTGTCGTTGATGTTGTTGTTGTTGTTGATGTTGTTGTTGTTGTTGTTGAATTTAGTTGACTGGTATGATGGTCTAGTATACCTGGTGGTAGACATATACAGGCAGGTGGTAACAACATTGTGTGGTAATCTTTAGTAGCAGCTGGGGATGTGATGATGTTTAGTGCTTATTACTCTATGTGTATGTGAATGTTTATGCCATACATGCATACATACATACATACTCTCTCACACACACACATACTTACATACATATATGCATACATACATACATATATATATATACATACACATATTCATATACATATATGTGTGTGTGTGCGTGTGTGTGTGTGTGCGTGTGTGTGTGTGTGTGTGTATTTACATGTATGCATATACAAGTGTCTCTGTGTGTATGTAGTGTGTATAGATACACATATGCACATATATATATATACATATGTGAGTGTATGTATGTGTGTGTGCATGTATATATATATATATACATACATACAAATACACACCTACATACATACATACATACATACATACATACATATATATGCATACAAACACATTTTCTTATTGTCTTTCATTTGTCTATTGGTATGTAAATTCTTTTTTTCTGGTCTTTAAGAGGATTACACACACACACACACATTCATGTGACAATAGCTAAAGATTAGAAATCCTTATCCCAGGGATATTACATTATTTTATTGTGTATTAAGAAATGAAAGACAAATGAAGCACCTCATTACAGAATGGGTGACCTCATCATCATGACATCTTTAATCCACACAAATAAACTGTTAATTTAGTGCATCTTAAAGTGTATACATACATGCGTTTGTGTGTGTGTGTGTGAAGATGCAGAGCTCAATGGTTAGAGAATTGGGCTTACAATCATAAGGTTGTAAGTTCAATCATGGATGCCCTAAAGAAGAAATTCCTCTCTGTTCTCTTTGGTCTCTACAGAGATGACGCCAACACCAACATCACCACTGATGATATCCCCTACACCAGCATTAACTATGCCAACAACAGCAGAAGTAGTGGTGTCAACATCAACAGAGCAGCAACACCAACAGCAGCATAGCACTGTCTGAGCGTGATCGTTGCCAGAGCAGCTGCCTGGCTTCCATGCCGGTGGCATGTAAATAGCACCATTTGAGCGTGATCGTTACCAACATCACCTTCCTGGCACTTGTGTCAGCGGCACGTGAAAAGACATTCGAGTAAAATCGTTGCCAGTGCCGCTGGACTGGCTCCTGTGCAGGTGGCACATAAAATACACCATTTTGAGCATGGCCGTTGCCAGTACCACCTGACTGGCCTTCATGCCGGTGGCACGTAAAAGCACCCACTACACTCTCAGAGTGGTTGGTGTTAGGAAGGGCATCCAGCTGTAGAAACTCTGCCAAATCAGATTGGAGCCTGGTGTAGCCTTCTGGTCCACCAATCCTCAGTCAAATCGTCCAACCCATGCTAGCATGGAAAGCGGACGTTAAACGACGATGATGATGATGATGTTGTTCCAGAAACACTTTCAAGCAGCACCTCTCCAACCACAAATCCTTGATTAGGATCCCTGAGAGATGTTATACTACATCTTTGGCCAGCCATGTGTGGTGCCTGAAGGGACTCCACATGTAATTACATGGAAGATCCTAGAAAAATTGGATCCCTACATCAACGGGTTCAAATGTTACAAGCTGTGCATAGTAGAATGGGTGGGGATATTAAGAAACTCCCTTGACCTTAAATTTCAGAACGGAAGTCTTCGGACCCTGCTTACACTTCAGGCAATTCCTGCTGAAATCTTTGGACCTGCAAGCTGACTGGGTGGATTCTAGATAGTTGTCTAAGGGAGACAATCCCTTTCACTTGACTTTTCTTTTTTGTATGTTCAAAAACTAGTCGCAAGGCCTTTTCTCCCTCCATTTTGAAGAGAAGTTATAGGCCACTGGCCATTAAGGTCTAATGAGGTATATGTAAAGCTAAGCGCTTTATGGATGTGAAACCCTGGGTAATCCTATGAACTGGCCATAACTATCTTTCTCTAAATACTCTACTGCTCTATTTTCTTTCAGATTTATGATTTACTGACATTATATATATATATATATGTGTGTGTGCAAATATTTATATATGTATATATAATAATAGTGATAATAGTAATCGATAAATGAAATGGAAGATGGATTTGGCATTAGTCTTTATTCAGTATGACGATCATTTACATCCCTCCTGCGACTGTCCTTTATGGGTGGGATGTTGTGCATCCAATTTTGTTGCCTTGATCAGTGCAGTCTTTGTCACATCAGATACATGCATACATAAAAGTGGTGTCCCACTAAATATATTGAGTTCTCACAGTCATGTTGATGCTTGTCCACTGTACCAGCAAATGGGGCTAGCTACAGCTGTCCTTATATTAAATCAGGGGTGGGGAAACCGCTGCCCGCAAGCCCATTTTATTGTACCCACAGGCTGATATACTCGTATGTATAAAATAAAGTAAATTTTTCAATTATATAATTTATACAATACTCATATACCTATTCACGACATAGGTCGGGTTTCCACTATGACTTAAAACGGTCAGACTCGAACAGAAATCCTGTGGTAATTGCCATTTGAATGGAAATATTGTTTTCACTATAAAACACATATTGCTAGGTATGTACCACCCCTTGAGACCCAACTACACTTTAGCTGAGAAAGCTAAAAATATATTGCACGTATCGAAATAATTTTTATATGAAACAAAAGCTGAAGGGTTGTAGAAGATTCAGTGTAAAAATTATTTATATCCAAGAACCCCAAGTGTTTAAATTTTCCTCCTTATTTCATTCTTCATGTTTTTACAAAAAACAAATCTCTGAAATCGACACTCACGCTCTTTCTGTCAATTAATAAGCAAAAAATATTTTTAAATCTATTAAAAATCAGAAACAAACTGGCAAAGCTTCATCGAAACAGAAACTACTAATTTGGTGCTTTGTGAAAAGGAAAAATAACGTTTTTTGAAAGGAATGTCATATTTTTGCTATCAATCGGTGTCAAGAAGGTCAACAGGAGTTACTTTCATCTGCCATCGGCTTATCAGTTATCGCCCTTCCCTATCTACTTGCTTGTCAACACCTGTGTGGACAAAGTTAAACTTTGCAGAAACAAACAATATCTTAATTTTTTGGAGATTTTTATTTTTTTACAATTTTTACAACACTAAACACATGTGTAAAAATTAACACTTCCTTCTCTAAGCCTAGATTCGAAACCGAATCTAAGAATTCTCGGTCATTCAAACCACCACGATCAACAGGCACAAAAACAGGTTTTCTTTGTCCTGTCAAAAAGTGATTGATCATCTCTCTTTGACATGTGACTTCAGCCATGTCAGGTGAAGTTCAAATAGACAGGAGCTGACCTATTTAGGTACAAATTCTGCTCCAGTATGTCTATCCTTCTAGCTGCCATGAATATTATAAATGCGGTAGTCGACAGAGAGACAGACAAGAAGAAAGGCTGAATGACCGCAGAGACCGAGAGAGATGATCGAAGTTCCATGGTAGACTACTGTCTCAGATGAACTATGCACGCACACACACACACAAACATATTCATTTCTGACATATCACTTCCACAGATGTACTCTGTTTCTATTTCTGGCAACATTTTGCATGTAGTGAAGAATTATGTGTACCAACGACAAATTAAGTCCAGTGAATAAATTATTTTAACTATGAATCGATTCACTCATTTGTTTACTTCAAAGGCATACACATTCCTTTTGCATCTGTTCACCTGATACACATATTTAACCACTACATTTGGTGACCCCGTCAATGAATTGCAGCCTTCCCTTGAACCAGCTTCACCCACTGCATTTGGAATATGAAAACAATTTTTGGGATCTTTTTTAAAACGGGGGCCACATTTTTCATTAACGAAACACTTTGAAACTTGGAACACTGGTAGAATGTGTCATATAAAACATCTTTTTCTCTTAGTCTTCTTTAAAAAAAAAGAAATCCATAAGTTATTCCATGTTAAAGTTGTCGTATTTCTGTAATTTCAATCAATCACTGACGTCCATTCAGCCGATATACATTAAGTGCCGACTACATAAACAAACGATTCTGAAACAATTAACCCTAACCCTAACCCTAGGGTTAGGGTTAGGGTTAAAGCAAATTTAAAATGAAGAAAGCAAATAAAACGAAGGTATGGAGATTAAATACGCTTTACATCGCTTAATCAGCCAAAGGAGTAAATGTAAACAACTGAATATTTGTCAGTGATTGGTTGAAATTATCGAAATAAGACAATTTTTTACATGAAATAAATTCGAATACAAAAATATTTTTCTGTTCTATAACACAAAATAGATAAGTATATGAAGTTTGAAAGTCTTTCCGTACCAAAAACACTACGTAAAACATTAATGAAAAATGTGGCCCCCGTTTTAAAATAGATCCAATTTTTGTACTGCGTTTGAATTTTCCATTTCGGCATTACGCTTCATGATCCCGTTAAAGAATCACAGCTTGCACATCACCTGGCAATGAAACAACTGAGAATTCCTGTGAACACAATGGCTCTCCCAGAACAGAATCCAGTGGCGAACATATCTCCTATCGACATGGCATTTCAAGCGGCGATTATGTTGAAAATTCCCCTATTCTGGACCCACGACCCTGCATTATGGTTTTACCATATAGAGGCCCAGTTTTCTTCTCACCGAGTACTAAGCGATGCATCTTGACTATCACATGTAATCTGTTCCATATTACCAGAAATCACGAACGTCGTCTGCGATCTCATTATGGCACCACCCGGTTCTGTGTCGTACGACACTTTTAAAACAACACTCATTGAGAGAACTTTCGAGTCCCAACAAAAGTGACTTCACCAGCTTCTGATATCGGAAGAATTGGGTGATAAAACGCCTTCTCAGCTTCTATGCAGCTTCTTGGAGATGAGAGCCTCCCCGACAGAATTTTCAAGCAGCTTTTTCTACAGTGTTTATCCTCCAACATGCAGGTGGTCCTCACTTCCACACGAGAATCCACATCCATTGAGGAACTGGTGGAGCTAGCGGACAAAATAGCCGAAGTACCACACAGGTATCCAACAGTATCGACGGTTATGCCTGCCACTCCCACTACCAATCCTTTCCTTTTGCCGACCAGTTCTTTCAAAATTTTGGACTTGCGTCCATTAATGATGCAGCAAGCAGTGCAGATACAGACCCTCACAACTCAAATACAAGCCCTATCGCTTGGTACCCAGCATCAAAGCAGCAGCCGATCGTGTCGATATGGTAGATGGTCCCAAAGCCAAAGTGCTACCCGCTACTCACATAAAGCATGTTGGTACCACCCAAAATTTGGAACACGGGCGCAAAAATGCACGATCCCATGCTCGTTTTCATCATCTAATTTGGGAAACGACGCAGCCAGGAATTGAATGCGACGGAAGTTTCTGGCTTACATCCACAAAGTCACCTGTTTTTTGTTTGCAATTATGTAACAGGTGCACATTTCCTGGTTGACACCAGCGCGGAAGTCAGCATCATCCCTGTTTCCAACACTTCAGGAAAAAGAAAAGAGACCCCAGTCTGTCTTCAGGCATTTAACCACTCACCCATTCCAACCTATGGTGAACAGTCCCTAACACTGAACTTAGGACTATGCCGCACCTTCCAGTGGGTATTTGTCATTGCCAAACTGCTGACCCCTATCTTGGAAGCAGATTTCCTGCATCATTTCCGTCTCCTGGTATACATTAAAAACAGATGACTTGTCAACAGCACCGCACAGCTTACTTGTGCGTGGTATAGCCACTCGTATGGCCACAGTCAGCCCAACTATATTGCTCACAATGACAACAACTCGCTACAGTGCTATCTTGAAAGAATATCCAGATTCACTCGACCAGTATTCCAGAACCAGCCGATCAAGCACGAAGTCACCCACCACATCAAAACCAGGGGTCCACCTGTTGCTGCAAGACCCAGAAGGTTACCATCTGATTGTTTCAAGGCCGTCAAGCGGGAATTCCGGCACATGCTCGATTTTGGAATCATCCACCCGTCCAGCAGCAACTGGTCCTTGCCAATACACTACGTTTCAAAAAAATCGTCGACCGATTGGTGGGTTTGCAGTGATTATCGATCGCTGAATAAAAGATATCCTCCTTGAAAGAAAATCTGACCAAATGACAAGCGCTTTTTAAAAGGCCAATTCTTGAAAGTTAACTAGTTACTCAAGCTAGTTATGCGATATACAAAAATATTGCTAAAAAACTCAAACCACATAGCGATGGTGAATTCCTAAAAGAATATCTCCTTACTGCTGTTGAGAATATATGCCCAGAAAAACTTAATTTGTTTGGAAATAGCTTATCAAGAAGAACTGTTTCTGATCATATTAAAGATATTGCTGATGACATTCAAAATTCTCTAAAATCTGCTTCAGCAGAATTCGTATTGTATTCATCAGCTATTGATGAGACAACTGATCTGTCTAATACTTCTCAGATGGCAATATTTATACGTGCAATAACTGCAAAATTCAACATTCAGGAAGAATTTCTTGAAATCAATGCAT
>NC_068990.1:49895553-49898653 GCF_001194135.2 Octopus bimaculoides
CAAGTGCTTAAGTAATTTTATAAACTGAAGGAAGAAGTGAAAATTTTTATGGATATTAAAGGTGTTCCTATTATAGTACTGGAAGATAAAAATTTCAAAGTAATTTAGCATTTTTAGTAGATATAACTGGTCATTTAAATAATTTGAACTTGAAACTACAAGGCTCTAACCAGCTAATAACCAGTTTGCTTTCTCATATCAAAAGTTTTAAATTGATGCTTCTTTAGAAGGATAAGGTTGTGAAGCCATCTAATGTGACTCTACTCAGAAGGCTGTAATATCATTTGACAGGAACATGGTGTAAAGAAATACATGGAACAGGGTGGTAACTTTAAATGTCTTTAATGCCAGCCACACGTATATATACACAAGCTGCATGGGTTGTATGTTTGCTGTTAACTCTAATGAGGAAACTCGTGAACAGCAATCTGTTAGAACCTGTGCAGTGTTGTGTAGAGATGTTGACGACATTGGTGAGAAACAAGATGGTGGTCACTGTAATGTGGTCAGTAATTAGACCTTAGAAAGTTTGGAACCAAGAGACTCTGAAACTAGGAGGAGATGACTTTTTATAGCTAACAGTAGGCTCAAATGTAGTTTAGAACAGACTGTCTCACGTGATTTATTTGGAGGCTGTGATTGGTTGGGTTGCATATTGGTGCACGATAGAGTAAGAGACAAATTGCACCAATACTAACCAATCAGAGTGGTAGACACAACGAGGTTCAAACCAGCACCCAAAGGTTAGCTGTTGCCTGCTACGTCTGTATGTATCTATATATAATAGAGAGAGAGGAAATTCACTAGAGTTTGCCACACTTCATATTTGTCACACAATTAAAAAGAAAGTGCTTCACACATTTTCCAAAATTGAGCGAACAAAATCCTGAATCAACAAAGGAATATTCTGACGAGTGTGAAAGTCTTTTGAAGAAATTTGAAAGTAGATTTGAATAAATACAAGATAAAATCGAACTACGTGTTTTTGAAACATCTTTTGATATGTGTCCTGAGGAGGCTTGAGATTGATTACAATTAGAATTAATTGATTTGCTGTTGGATAACTTAATAAAATCGAAATATAGTTATGTCTTCATTGGATTTCTACAAACCCATCAATCCTGAGAAAATCCCTGCTTTACATAAAAATGCCTTGAAACTCAAATTTCATTTTTTGACAATTTATCAATGTGAGCAGTTTTTTTCCAAATTGAATTATGCAAAAAATCATCTTCATACCAGACTTACTAACAAAACCCTGAGTTATGAACTAAGAATAGCAGTTTCTTCAAAGATGTGATATTCCTACACTTTCAAAAAAAGAAAAAAAGTTTCATCCTTCTCACTAAACAAAGCCAAATTTTAAATTTAAGGTTAATTAGCTTTCATAAAATTATCACTAGGATAAATTTGTTCAAATATGTCATTTACACATAACACTATTTAGGTATTGATGTAATTTTTCAAAATTAAATTTGGTCTGTGCTTGACTGTTATGATTTCTCCAACATTAGGATAGGCACATTTTGGGAAATATAGAATACCTCATAAGTAATATAAATGTCCTAAATTCAGTGGTGGCATTAATGAAGATGTTACATGTTAATTTAATGTGTTAAACTTATCTTTATTTATGTATATCGAATTATACATAGATATATACACAGATACAAGAGTCAGAACTTGTGATCTGCCCATGGACCTTTTTCTTTGGAAATTTTTGTCCACTCAACTAAAACGTTTCCCCATCCCTGTATTAAATAGTCATAACAAAATAATCATGAACATGAAAATATAAACTATAAAATACATATAAGAAAAGAATGTGTGTGGGGGAGTGTGTGGGTGTCTATACACCTATAGCAAATGTAGTCTCTTTAAACTTCATGCAAGGTAATCTTTCTTTAATATGTCTTATTCTCTCTATATTTCTTTCTTATATATATTTTTGTAGTTTATATTTTTATGTTTACAATTATTTTCTGATAATTTAATATAAGGACAACTGTGGCCAGGCCCCATTCACTGGGACAGTGGGCAAACATCGACATGACAGTGAGAACTAAATATATTTAGTGGGACATCACTTTATGTATGCATGTACCTGATGTGACCAGACTGCACTGATCAATGCAGCACAATTGGATGCATAACATTCCATCCATAAAGGACAGTTGCAAGGGGGGTTGAAATGATTGTCATACTGTATAAAGACTAATGCTGAATCCATCTTTCATTTCTTTCATTGATTATTATTATCTCAACTAACACTGCAGAATTCCTGAAGTAGATCCAGTGGAAATATACTCCAACTATGGATGATACCATATAGCCCAAACTGTGAATGTGCTTTATTCAATACACTAGTTGGCATATGCCCATTAGTCCAAAAAATTACACACATATACATATACACGTGCATGCATGCATGCACACATACATACATACATACATACATACATACATACATACATACATACATACTATAAATTTTCATTTATATCTATGATTGTTGTGCATTGTACCTACAAATTTACACAAAAACCATGAAATGTTAGGTTTTTTCAGAGAAAGAGCAAAAGAATCTGATGCAGATTCTTCAAATCCAATTTTTAAAATTTTTATGACATTCCAAAGGTTCTCCAGCTTAGATTGTCTTAACATTGCTTGATAGTTGTAAACAAGTATAACAAGTGTCCTTCATTTCCAATCTTCTGTGGAAACATCTCTGTTCCAGGCATCAAGCACAGAAACATGCTTAACATGCCACTGCCACTACTGATGGCAAAGACAATGATAATGATGACAACAACAAAAATGAATATTTCAGAAAATTGATGGCTCTCCCCATCCAATCCACTGAATCATTTTACTTCTATCAGTTGTGGCGTGCAAGAGAGACGATTGCGCTGGTATGGACATGTGGTGAGAATGGAGGAGGATAGCTGCGTGAAAAAGTGCCACACCCTAACAGTTGAGGGAACCCGTGGAAGAGGTAGGCCCAGGAAGACCTGGGCTGAGGTGGTGAGGCAAGACCTTCGTACATTGGGCCTCACCGAGGCGATGACTACGGACCGAGACCTTTGGAAATGGGCTGTGC